>NC_085000.1:29463187-29488187 GCF_963854185.1 Sardina pilchardus | reverse complement strand
TACTAGTTCCTGTGAATGAGTATGTATCGCATGTATCTCTGTAGTCTAAGCAGTACCTCAGCAGCTTTCAAAGCTGAAATGTGTTTGTTCAGGCTGCGGTCATGTTGGTGTGTGTTTAATGTAGCACCATCATGGTGTATGTTTTCCTTTAGGTATCCCCATACAGCGAATTAAATGATTGAGCTTATGTGTTTTGAGAGGTGGTTGTATATGCTTGCTTAAGCCCGGCAAATTGTATGCTGCACCATATTTCACATGGTAACGTGATGCATGGTTATGTGGTTTTAATTTGATGTTCTGTTTATTTCTTTGCCCCCCCTTTCCCCCCTTCCTGTTTTTTTTTTCAGATGAAGTAAGTCCCTGGATGGAATGACTTGCTCCTTCAAAGAGAAAACGAGGTAGGACAAATATGCCTTATGACTAATTACAGTCCTTGCAATCTGCATGGCTCGCATCCACAACAAAATCAAGTGTCTTCATTAATCCACATGGATCAATGTGTCCAGGGTTGTAAAAAACTGACAAATTACTTATTACTTTCACAACATTTTCTCTTCCAACTGATTAACTCACAGTGAGACACAGTAATTTATTAGAGGGGAGATTCACAGATACCTTATGCTCGTTGCTTAATAAACTGACGTCCCTTGCCTGCTGCTGTTCTGGCACTTTTTTTTTTTTTACGTATTTCTACCTCGCCCTCTTGATGCAGACGGTTGAGATAATTATCTTAAATTGTAGGGGGCAGATTCTGCATTTCTCAGACTCATCAAATCCCATCAGCAGATTTGGTTTTGCTTCTGAAACTGGTCTTTCAGGTTGTTTTCTCTGTTTTCTGAGAAAACACACCCTTCCTTTGTTGTGGATGCGTTAGATTAGGAGGAGGCTGCACAGCTCTGGTGGAAGGGCTGGTCCTGTCACAGAGCCCGTGTCCTGTAAGTCTTTGCCCCCCTGGCTCTGGAGTCAACAGAGATCACCCCTCTGAAGGCTGATGCCCTGTGTTGTCTGCTGGACAGACGGAGGGCTGAAACCTCCCAATACACACATGCACAGACACACACACACATAATCACATGCGCAGACACAAACACACAGACACACACACACACACACACACACACACACACACACGTTCGCACACACACATTTTTACACACGCATACACACACACACACACACGCACGTGCACACACGCACACACACACATCCATGTACAGACACACACAGACACACAGACACACACACAGACACACACACACACTCGCACGCGTGCATGCTCACAAACAACGATACACACACACAGACACAGACACACACACACATACACAAGCAGGCACGTGTGCATGCACACAGACACACAGACACAGACACAGACAAGCTCGCTCACAGACACATGCACTCTCGCCTGTCTGACCAGAGGGGTGATGGCCGGACCATGATATATGCGCTGATGAGCCCCCCCCCCCCCTCACCAGCCGGCTCTGTCCTGATGTCTGCTCTCAATCACCCCAGCGAGGGACGCGGAGCTGCAGCATCAGTCAGAGCCAGAGGTCCCGTCCCTCTCCCCACACGGCAGCCCTCTCTCAAGCAGACCTGGCCCACATGCGGGCCCGCGCCCGATCCTGATCGGTCCCTGAGTCAGCCGCTGTACTGTCTGCGTTTGCGTCTAGACGAGCTCATGGCTGGAGGTGGGGGTTGGAAGGACTGTGCGATCAGACAGAGAGAGAGGGGGGGAAGAGAAGAGAGAGAGAGAGAGAGAGAGAGAGAGAGAGAGAGAGAGAGAGAGAGAGAGAGAGAGAGAGAGAGAGTTAGAGGCGCAGGCAGCTCTGTGGTTTTGTCGTCTGCTACTGTGTTCCAAGGGGTGCTCGAGCATCACAGCAGGGCAGGAAAAGTGGCAGGTTAGGCGGCCCCCGTATTTTGTTGTGTAAATACACAATGGGGTGTGTTTGTAGCAGTTGTTGGGACTGTACCAACTGTGTGAAAACATTGCCAAAGACCCAGGATATGGTTTAGGGTGAGGGTGCATGGCTTAGGCCTAATGAGCAGTTGTAATCAGTAAGTACAGTGTAACAATAGGTAATTGCGATATTTGCTCTGTATTTATCTAACTAGTCAGAAATTAGCACTTTGTAAAAGTGTTACACCGTCGCCTTCGAATACCGATAGGGTTGTGAACCTTCCACACGCCGAAGCTTGTTTCGAGGGCTCCTCATTTTTATTCACTCATCTCTCTTTTCTCTCTCTCTCTCTTTCACTCACTCTCTTTCTCTCTTTGGCTTTTGGAAAGCGTTGATTAGGGGGCAACTAAATGTTTTGTCTGCGTTTAACCAGCATGCTTTAGGAGTCCCAGTTTGCCCTCCGAAGGGAGAGGCGAGTGTGCCAACAGAATGCGGCTCCACCGCGCCACGACCCACTTCCTCCCCCAGCCCCAACCTGAATGGCTGGAGTGTAGTTAGCTTAATTGGGTTTTGATATATTTAATGCGGCTAATCAGAAAGCCCTACTGGCTTTAACGCGAGGCCCCGCATGCCTCTCCCCTCTTCCGCCGAGCTCCCAGAGACCCCCGGCCGGGGTTCGGAGCGCGTTGCTCCCAGACTGGATTCCCCTTCGCAAACAGTGGGAAGAAAATTAAACTGCTTAAATTTGTTTTTCATTGGTTCATGGCTTCCTGAGGGAGTCGCAGGCTTTTAATTGTGCTCGCTGTGAAGAATTTGGTCGAGTTGTTTTTAAGACAACAACAAAAAGAGGGAAAAAAAGGACCAGCTCCTCTTCCACCTTACTCCCGCCCCAACCCCCCCACCCCCTTACTCCAGCGCAGTGTATTTTTTTTTCGAAAAGATCAGGTTTGAAATGTCGGGCTGATTTCTCGGCGCTCTAAGTGCAGTTCATGGTCGGAGGGCAGCTAAATTATGTTTTATTTTTATTAGAGGCAGACAGTTCTCCAGTGCCATGTTTAAACATCCATCATGCCCCTAAAAGGTGCTGGGTGAAAAATAAGGCTTTTTATTTTCTGTTTGGAGAAATTCTCGACGTGCCTGGCTGCGATGACGCCAACTCTCAAGATTGAATTCATAAAATGCCACTTTTTGGACAAGTTGTGCTGAGTTGTCCTCCATACATGGCCTTGGAGTTGATGCACACTCCTGAGCGCGCACACACACACATTAACACACACACACACACACACACACGCGCGCACACACACACACACAAATGGGCTAATCAGAACCCCCCCCCAAAAGCTAGTGCCTGCATCCCAACCAACCCCCCTCCCACCACCACACCCTCGCCACCCCTACTCCTCCTTTTTTCTCTATATTTTCTTGGCTTTTGAATTTTTCCAGTGTGTCAAAACAAGCAGTGGCTACATGGCGACGGCCGCCCTGTGTAAATATTTATGATGTAACATCTCCATGTGAATAGACTTTCCTCGGAATCCATCCATCATTCCCGCCAGATCGTGAAAGCCCTCCTCCCGGTGGCAGCCCAGTCTGAAGGAAAACTCAGACAGGAGTGATGCCCCCCCTCCACCCACATCCACACCCACCCCCCTCCACTCCTCACTCTACACTGCCTACACTGCCCCTGCCACCCCCATCTTTCTCTTCTATCTCTCTTCTCTCTTTCTCTCTCTCTTGCGCTCAAAGTATTTGTTTTTCTTTTCACCGGGGGCCTCCCAGCCGAGAGAGAGAGAGAGAGAGTGAGAGAGAGAGAGAGAAAGAGAGAGAGAGAGAGAGAAAGAGAGAGGGAGAGGGCACTTGGTGTGGCGTCCCCTCAGCTTCCATTCAGCCTCCACTTCAAAGCCCATTTTGGCCCTTTTGTTTCTGTGACGTGGCCGCCGGCTCCCAAAAATGCAGAAACAGAGAAATGCGATGTAGGTCACATTAGCAGCCGTTGCGCCTATGAAAAAGTGAAATTCCTGCCGTGGCACTGACGGGCCTTAGTAACCACTCACTTCTCAGCACCATGCCTGTCGTGTCTGTCAGTCTCCACAAAGACCAGACATTTCTGAGAAGTAATAGCCCATTTGCGACATGAGAGCAGTCGAGTTTTGGTCTGAAACTAGTGTGCAAAAACCTTGTGCACCACCACACAGCACCACAAACAGGTCAGGTGGCACTAATAATAGCTCGCTAAGATGCTAACTGGTGTTTTTTTGGCAGCATGGTTTGCAGTGGCATGCTGTGACAACAATTTTCACACACTGAGCTATCAGGGCATATCCTGGATGGCTAGTGTGAACAACATGTATCTGCCCTTTACATAACCACATTCCACATCAACATACATTTGAAGATTATAACAAAACAAATAAATAAAAAAAAAAACTCAAAAGTTTGTAAATTATTGCGTAAAGCAATAATAAAGCAGTTCTAAGTGTTAAATATGTAACTGAACATTATGTTTTACATGTACAGCTCTTGTTAGAGCAGACGAAACACTCCGCAACAATGGCTCATTATTTAGTACTCAGAGCACAGCCACCTCAATCACTCAACAATCACTGTTTTCGCTTAATCACCGACAGGCAACACCGGCCTGAAATCCAGTTAATTATTTGATCAGGGCATTAAAAGTGGTGTCTCATCAGAGAGCGCTATCAAAGCTAAACTGGTCTACACAGTTCAAAACTCCCAGTAGCGGCGGCGCAATTAGCAAAGGAGAAACCAATTTGTGCGAGTCTTTTCTCATAGTATCATGAGGTCGCGGCTCCAGGAAGCCTAAACGCGCTTGTATCTGGAGATGATAGGTGAGAAGGTATAGGTTATAGGTAATAACTGATAGGCGATAAACGCATTTAAATCATTTCAGCCGATCAAGGTGGGCGAAGGTAGGGGCGCCCATGCCTTAAACATGCACAGCAGTGGATGAACAGCAGTGCTCTATTGCCACAACAGTGGGAACTTGTTTAGCGTTCCTCCAAAGGTCATGCAGGCGCAGAACATGCATGTTGAATATGAGGACGGACGGCTCACTCACTCACTCCTCTCGTGCGTAATTAGCTAAATTCATGGCCGGCCACGCCAGCTTTAATCTTTTGTGTCATACCGAGATGAAACACACACACACACACACACACACACACACACACACACACACACACACACACACACACACACACACACACACACACACACACACACACACACACACACACACACACACACTCAGGCTCAATCACTTGTTGCCAGCATGGGCCTCTGAGGTGCCTCAGGTCAGCTGCTGTGTGTTGGAGTGAGTTGATGAGTGTTTTGTTTCCTTTACTGACAAAATGAGGGTGTCTTGGAAAAAAAAGCATCTCGATACCTGGTTGTTTTTCCACGCCATCCCTTTTATTATCGCACAGTGGCTAAAATTATGGCATAATTATTGCCTCCCCCTTTTGCGTGGCGCGAACTGCTGCTTTGAGGAGGTAATATGGATTATCACAACAGTTCTATGGCTCAATACTGCTATCTAACTTTATCCATTCATCTGCAATGATAGGAACCCTTTGTGCCGGGAAGCCGTCTTGTGGCCTGTGAAAATAATAATAATAATAATAATAAAAAATAATCATAGCAAAACACTGGCTCCCTCTTGAAGAGTGGGGATTGGCTTTTTAATTTCGTGCGAGTTCTGTTATTATTAATATTCAGATCGTGGTTTACGCTGCTGAAATGAATAACTGAAATATTAGTGCAAAATGCAATGGCATGGAATATAGCAGTGGGGAACTTGACTCACCTCACAGGTGAATCTTCATCCACTCTCTTGTGTCAATACCTCTAGATTTCATAACATTCTTTTCACCATTATGGGGGAAAACAGGCCTCTGTTAGAGCAATAATGACTATGGTTGTTAAGCAGAGTATGTAGTTATTCCCCATTAAAGTGTTTTATACAGTCTGATGTGATGTGTTTTGCTTGTGCAGGTGTGTGTGTGTGTGTGTGTGTGTGTGGGTGTGGGTGTGTGTTTTATGTGTTTATGTCTCTGTATGTGTGTGCGTGCGTGTGTGTGTGTGTGTGTGTGTGTGTGTGTGTGTGTGTGTGTGTGTGTGTGTGTGTACTTTGCGTTTGGTGCTTTGAAGAGAGCACATAGAATAGGTGCGTTTTTTTTTTCTTCTTTTCTCTCTTATTTTGAGTGGCTCTTTTCTCTTGGCAGATCCATTCAAGCTTTCAATACCTTCCCCCCCCCCCCCCCTCCCCGCTTCCTCTGCCGCTTTTTCCAGCGAGCAGAGGGGTTTTACTTTACTCCTTTGTCATCCTAATTGATTGCATTAACCTTTTGAGTATTGAATTTCCCGTGCATCACGCCGGGCACAATGTGGAATATTATCATAATCCCTCCAAGTAATGGACACAGGGCAATCAACAATGCTTTAGGAAAGCTACATCTTTGAAAGATGGAGCGTCATATTATTTCCAATCCAAAAAAAAAAAACAACGCATAGGACCGGCAAGCTTTGAAAAACTTGGACAGCGTTTCTGTCTGTCCGTCCATCTGTCTGTCTGCATCTCCCACTCTCTCTCTCTCTCTCTGTCTATCTCTCTTTTACAAGACAGACATTTGGTACTTTGTACCATGAAAAATGCAAGCCCACTTGGTTTGATCCTGCGTCAGGTCCTTTATTATCCTGTTATCTTGGCTGATAATTATACACCTGTAGTTGTGTGCCACTGGGCTAAACTAGGCCAGTTGCAGCCCCAGACTCCATTTCACATCAGTCTGGTCGACATGTGTCCTCTGCTTCAGATAACGCTACTGTGTGATGATTTCCCATTTCTGTAACAGCAGAGCAGGGAGAATGCTTAGGCTGGTATTGTAGAAGCATTTGACTGTAGGAAGGGATCTAAGATGTTGCTTTTATTGTGGTGCACGTTGTACATAGTAACCATTGGGCAGGCTGCTCTTTTCTGTTCAAAGTCAGCAGGCGTGTAGGTCTTTTCAGTTCAATGTCAGCGTTTGATTTCTGGTGTAATATATCAGTTAACAGGTTTCACTTTCCGCTGGAGTGTGTAGTTGATCTAATAGGATACGTATTGAGTGTGTCTCTCTGTGTGCGTGTGTGTGTGTGTGTGTGTGTGTGTGTGTGTGTGTGTGTGTGTGTACATGTGTATGTGTGTCTGTGTGAGCGTGTTTGTGGTTGTGTGTGTGTGTGTGTGTGTGTGTGTGTGTGTGTGTGTGTGTGTGTGTGTGTGTGTGTGTGTGTTTGTGTGTATGTGTGTGTGTGTGTGTGGTATATGTGATGGTGATCTTTTCTTTGATGAAAGGAAATACGGGACCACCACTCCTTTTTAAAATCAATATCAGTGGATTGTAATGAAAATCTTGAGATGAGTGGCATTAAAGGAAATGAATAATTGACATTCTTTATTCTGATTAATGAAAGATCTTGTATGTGTACATGTGTATGGATGTGTGTGTGTGTGTGTATGTGTGTGTGTGTGTGTGTGTGTGTGTGTGTGGGTGTGTGTGTGTGTGTGTGTGTGTGTGTGTGTATGTGTGTGTGCGTGTACGTGTACGTGAGAGACGTTTATGTCTTTATACAGTATTTGTTCTTATGTGACGACCTCAGTGCACTCACCGCGAGTTTGTCTTACATGTAGTTTGAAGTATTAAGCGTCAGGAGATACTGGCTTTGGAGGCAAGATTAGCCTTCGATTTACTCCAATCTCTGGGCCAGGTAACATAATCTCCTTATGCGCCTTACTCTGGCCTCCCCCAGTTTTCTGGAGTCTCTAGCTGGTGGAGCACTTTTTCATAAGACCCCTTGGAACACGTCAACAGCAGCCATCAGCGTCTCATTATTCCTTTAGCTGCACAGGTGTTATGATTGCATAATATCACAACAAAATGGACAATTACTAAAACTATGTACGCGTGATTATGATTGACACAACAGTGAAAAGCTACATGTTGCATGTGTCTGATTGCAACATTTTGAACATCTACCTTATACATGTACAGTATGTTAACATTGTCTGGCGTGTCAATGGTGTTAGCTCTGAACTCAAAGCCCAGTATGTCTTTATTTTGTGCGTGCATAAGCATCATGTGTTAGAGGGCGGAATACTGAATTCTTGAATGCAAACACGACTGTACAGTAAGCGTTTCTCCTCCCCCTGTACCGTCATCCCTCTGCCAGTCCCAACAAAAAAGTATCAGTTCTGGAAAACACCATGTGATTCCTTTAGATCATAATGGATAAAACCCCTGGCTTTGTTCGCTCTTTTATTGGTATCATAATAAAAAAAAAAAAACCTCACTGCTTCTATTTGCCCCCAACAAAAGCCCTTGTCTGTGTGCTGTGTGTGTCTGAGCGTAGCCACCTGGCTTTTCTGCCCGACTCTTTTGTATTTCAGGATTTATTCAACAAAAAAACCCTCTGAAAACTAGAGCGCCGGGGAATAAAGAGGGACAGAAAGAAAGCGAGCAAAACAGACTTTTTAGCTTTAAATAGAAGTGTAAACAGCTGCAGAGAAAAGCATAACATTAATTGATTGTTCAACAACACACAAGCCCCGGTGTTATCATGTTTCCCTAGCAACATGAAATAATTGTCTGGTTGCTTAGATGAATTGAAGCAAAACAGCCTGTAATTCACATGAACCCAGGAAAGCATATTCTTTTCAGCCGCGAGAGGAAGCAAAATCAATTGAAACAGGGAAGGCCCCAGCCATCTATAATTACCATGAGCCATGCCACGACGTCGCCCTTTGATGGGTTTACGTTTTGAATGCTGTGTGGACTAACACTCCGAGGAATGCTCCTTGCCGACTTATAAATACCTCATCTGAAGGCGGCAGCACCCATCCCTTCCCTTCCCTTCCGCTGTTTCTTTTGCAGACGAGGTGATAAAATGGAGAAGTTGTGTAGGTCAAGCGATAGGTCAAGGTGAGTGAGCGCGAGCAGACGCTCCTGTCTACTTCGGTCCCCCCCATCCATCAAGTGTCAGACTCCGAGTCAGAATCATTAGGTGGAAGCTTAGAGGGTCTAGGGACTACGCCTGTACAAATATGAAGTGGCTGGTGCCAAAATATATGGTATTACTTCAGGTAAGCCTAATCAGCCCTCTCGGCACCGGTGACGTCTGGCAGTGACAGATGGAGGTGTCGCGCTGCAGGTGTGTCGTGCTGCACCCGGGTGTTCCTAGTGGTTCTCCTCCAGACTACCGGTATTTTACATGTGTGTGGCACAAGTTCAACACAGCAGGCCACTTAAACAAACTTAAAAAAAACAAATCATTTTATTCCAACGAGGTATGTTGAGTATGTTCCAAGCTTCTTTTCTCACAAGACTCGTTTCTAAACAGCAGCATAAAACAGCAGTTGAAAAACTCCACTAAGCCCAGTCCAAGTCTTGCAATAGTGGCCTAAAAAATCCCTCGTCCCATACTTCCTATAAAGTCCTCATGATGTTGTCGACACCGGGAAGTGGCTCGTGCAGCACATGCCATGTAATCAGAGTTGACGTCGTCCCTGAGCAGCTATGTGTGCTACAGTAGGAGGCAGCCGGCGAGGTGTCGTGAAACGCTGAGAATTTTCTCAAAGGTCCAGGGAGTGAGTACATTAGAGGAGCCTAATTCATTACCGGGACTCTCTACGAGATGACAGGCACTTTCCACATTAATATCTATTATCGGCTGATAAATGACATCAAACGGCCAGCCCGGTATTGGTTTCGGTATATTTCACCACACTGTCAAACACGCTGGAACAGCTACAACAGCAGCGGCCGTAACAGTAACAGTAACAGTAACAGCAGCAGCAGCAGCAGCATCAGTGGCAGCAGGGCACGGGCCACAGCTGTCCTGCTACAGAGGCCTCTCCCTCCCATGGCTTGGGTTTCATCTGGGGGGACTCGGTACAGCCAGGGTTTGGAGCTGGGATTTCGGATGTTTATATGAGCAACACGAGTGTGTGTGTGTGTGTGTGTGTGTGTGTGTGTGTGTGTGTGTGTGTGTGTGTGTGTGTGTGTGTGTGTGTGTGTGTGTGTGTGTCTGTGTGTCTGTGTGTGTGTGTGTGTGTGTGTGTGTGTGTGTGTGTGTGTGTGTGTGTGTGTGTGTGTGTGTGTGTGTGTGTGTCTGTGTGTGTGTGTGTGTGTGTGTGTGTGTGTGTTTGTGTGTGTGCGCGTGAGGTGTGTTTGCTGCCTCCTATCAAGGCAGCTGTCACTGGCAGATAACCCACGATTGGGCTTGTAAAGTTCAAGATTTTGCCTGCAGTAAACAATAAAAATGCATCGCATGCATGCAGCATTGGGCATATGGAATTATCTCTGCCTGTGAGTTCTGGGAAGAAACAGAGACACTTTTAAAAAGTACCAGCCAGAAATGATGTCTCTCCTCTCATCTGCCCTTCTCCCTCCCTCACTCCATCTCTCCCTCCCTCCCTCTCTGTGTTCCTCTATCATCCCATCCTCTCTCACTCTCCCAGTGTCCTATTCAAAGACAGATATAGAAACAATCCTTATTGATCTAATCTGGTCACTGCTTGCTATTTTCAACAGTTCTATCGAAAATTCCCCCCTCCCTCCCCTTTCTCTTTCGCCCTCTCTCTCTCTCTCTCTCTCTCTCTCTCCCTCCATCCCTCCCTCCCTCTCTCCCTCCCTCCCTCCCAGTTCTGCCCCCATCTGCCTGACCTACATGGCAGTCACATGGTGTGGCTCCCTGGTCAGGCGTTTTATGGAAAATCTGTAGGAGAGATAAAGCCACAGGGTTTTAAGTGTTATCCCTGCCCAGCCTCTCAGGAGGGCCTCCTGACACTCAATAAGGTGTTATTGTCCCAATGCCTCGCGAGCGCCGCACTCGCTGAACCCACCCCCTGGCTCCCGATTGGATGTGGATCATGCCAGTCACAGGGGTGGGCACATGGGGGGTGGGGGTGGGGGTGGGTTTGGGGTGGGGATGAGGAGGAAATGGGCAGTGGTTAAGAGGGAGAGGGGAGGGAGGAGGAGGAGGACGTGAGCTCCCTCCCCTGCTCCTCCTTTTGTCGGAGGTGTCTTGTCCTGAGTTGTGGCCCGATCTGCGGATTACCCCTCCGAGCAGTGACTGCACTCACCTCAGATGTACCATCCGAGGGCTGTCCATGCTAAAGAGGGGAGGGGTGGGGCGGGGGGTGTAGAGAGTGGGGTTTGGGAGGGAGGGAGGGAGGGAGGGGGAGGAGGGGGGGGTTAGTTCTGGGCTGTGACCGAGTCCCCTTCACACTGTCGTCTGCCTGTAAATTTTCTGCTGCCCTTGCTATTCAGCCAATTACGCCAAAAGAGCTTTAGTGATTTTTTTCTTCTCTCTCTCTCTCTTCTCCTCCCTCCCTCCCTCCCTCCCTCCCTCCACTAGCCCTCCTTGTCTGGTGTTATTTATTTATTTTACAGACAAATGCTAAGCGTCTCTGAAGGTTAAAAAAATGCTGAATTTCATAACGCTTATAATGTCAACTTTTTTCCCCCCTCTCCCCCTCATCCTCATCCTCCGCCAGAGCTGATCAATAGATGTCAACTGTGTGCTTTGTTAAACAAACACTCGCCCGAGATAAATCAGCCAACAATGCTTTCACTTTTTTTAAAGACTCACATTTTTTATTGTGCCCTCCGTGTCGTTCTTTTGTCGTGAGCAGTACAAATGCCAGCAAACTAGCAGTGCGTTTAATGATAAATAGGGGTGGCGGCATATAGCCCAGTATTATCCTTGACAATGTCAACAACAGACAGCTAAAGAGGGAGAAGAGAGAGAGATATTGTGGCTTCTGTGTTAAGGACAGCTTTGGCAGGGCTCAGGCAGACACGGAGCAGCGCAGATGATTCTTGCGCGGTTGCAGAACTTTTTAAATAGATCTTTTTCTCGGACTCTGACTTAATGCGCGGCGACTGTCGAAATGAACCAAGTCGGTGTCGGGTTACGAGCGCGTGTTCATAGACAGGCCCAGGTGCACCGAGAGGCAATAATTGTTTCGCAGCGAGAATATTAAAAAGATGAGGCGAGAGAGGGGGAAGAGAAGACGAGCGGAGTCTTCATCAAGACAAATCCCATATGCAGAGGAATACGTGCGCGCTGAGCGTCTTACCTCGGTGGACCACCTGACCCTGGGAGAGTAATCCCACTGCCCCCACCCCCACCCCCACCCCCACTCCCCTGCCTCTGTCTCTTCCAGTCATGCTACATATCTAATAGGGCCGGTGCAGAGAAAAAAAACACACTCACTGGCCTAAGGGACTGAAGTATATAACCACTTAAAAAGCCGTATTTTTCATTTTGTGTTTCTCCCACATTAACAGGGCTCTTTAGTGCATCTCTAAAGCCTCTTTTCTCCCTCAGAACTGCGCAGCGTCGACTGACTTGGCCTTTTTTTCGTCGATCTAATAGAGTCGTTAGTGCCTCTGTTTTAGAAGGCTGTTTTTTTTCCCTGTCTTTCTTTTTTTTATCTCCCTTTCTCTCTCTCTCTCTCTCTCTCTCTCTCTCTCTCACACACACTTTTTCTCTCTCCCCACCCCACTTCTTTCTAAATGAACCCAGGCATACTGAGTGACATACAGTACATAACGCAGAGTGCGAAAACCTCTGAATAGCTATCAATAGAATGTAGAATGCAGCCGAGAAGCTACAAAGCAGTTGGGGAATGCGGCGCGAAGTGCGGCGGCCACCTTTGCATTCTGGTGCTAAAAAAGTGCCCGGAGTGCCGAAGGTAGCACGGCGAATGATTAGGCGGGACGGCTCCGTTCCATTTGTCACTTTGTCTGAGGAGTGACGACCCTCATTAGTAGTTTCAGATAGCGTCGCACACAAAGGGCTTAAAGAGGGAGGGAGGCAGGCACAGGGCGGATAGTCAGAGTGCCCTGGGGAGACCCGGGGACAGATAAGGACTATTTGATTGGCATGAGACTTTCTCAGACATGGGGGCCAAGAAAGACATCTTGTCACACCAGCAGTTATACCAGATGAAAGAAAGTATGACATGGGTGTGTGTGTGTGTGTGTGTGTGTGTGTGTGTGTGTGTGTGTGTGTGTGTGTGTGTGTGTGTATGTGTGTGTGGGGGGGGGGGGGGGTGTGTAAGAAAAATGAGGATGTGCATAGTGGAGTGAGTTAAAGTAAACTGATTAACGCGAGAAAATGCGGAAAATATTCTAAGCAAGCGGGTTTGAAATTAGGATCTTGAAAGATTCATGCTCCATTTTTAATTCAAGTTGTTTGTTATTATTTTGGGCTGCCTAGTGTATTAGAATGAAAAGAAAGAGGTGTAAACTTAGCGTTGCGCTGGTGAATTTTTTATAAATGCAGCCCAGAAGTGGGAGGATGCAGCTCAGCAAACAGACTGTGGAGAGGCAAAACAGAAAGAAAAGCACACACCACAACGTACAAAAAAACATAAAAAATACACACACAAAAAAACTTGCACATCTAAGCTATGGATAGGCCTGGAAGGTATGTGCGTGTTGGTGTGTGTGTTGGTGTGTGTGTGTGGTGGGGTATTACTATGCACACACACACATAAGCACAGGTTGCACCAAGTTACACGGAGCGTAACTCGTGGCAGGCTACACGCATCCCAGCGCAGTGCTGGGGCCTCCTCTGCGCGGCACACAACACCATCTGCATTTCGCTGTTAACGCGCATTCACATCCGCGGGAGGATTAGCGGAAAATCCCTCGGTTTTTTTCAACCAGTTGACAAATATCAGATTTGTCTCTAAAAATTAGCTCCATCCATATCTGCCACCATATGACACACAGAAAAGATTATCTTTAATACCCAGCCAGCTTGAGTGTGGTGGAGGCAGATTAAAGTTTCGGTTTAGTAATATTTGCCGAGCCACTTCAGTTAGGCACCGCACTCCTGCACAGCCACAGGCCTTCCAGGAACCGGCCTGTCTGTACATCGTCCTCCCACACACACACACACACACACACACACACACACACACACACACACACACACACACACACACACACACACACACACACACACACACACATTCCCCCCCACGTTCGAAAAAGTTTTTTTTGGGGGGCAACATTTATCCAATTCATCATCAGCCAAAGCAGTGTCTCAGGGCCCTGTCTTTAGGATGTGGCTTTTAAACAAACAGAGGGCCCGAGTTAAAGAGGCATCGGTGAATACCAGCAGCAGGTGTCCTTTCACAGGAGCCTTTGTAGTGGGAGTGGGAAGCTGGGCTGTTGTTTTAGTGGGCCTTTGGTGCCGGGCAGGGGGCCGGCTGGGAAATGGGCCGAGTGGGTGACCTGGGACCCCACCGCTGTCCCGTTGTCACCAGGGTTTTGTGCAAAGGTGGTGGTGGTAGTGTTTCATGTCAGCTGCTCTCTATTTAGTCATTGTCAGGACCCGTGAAGGAAAGTTCAGGGAAACGTTTGCATTTTTATAGGCTGCAGCGATTCATTTTGTTATCTTGTTAAAAAAAAAAAAAGGAAAAAAAAAAGTATCCATTATCTCAGCTCATACTGCATATCGGACCCTGGGGTGTATGTGCATGTTACATTATACAATATCCAACAATGGTTTCCCCACATCCTCTGTGCAATCATTAAACAAATACACAAACAAAATGTAAACAGCTCTTTATCCTGTATCCTCACCATGAGAGGCCTCGTTAGCCAGGCAGGCAGGCAGGCTGGCAGGGTCTCTGGATGGGGGAGCGCAGAAGCTGCTGCATGTCTTTGCATGGCTGCACGTGCACAGCTGTCACCATTAGCAGGTACTGAGCGAGGGGTGGGGTGAGGTGGGAGTAGGGGTTGGGGGTGGGGGTGTAGTGGGGGGGGGGGGGTTACCATGCAACAGACCAGTGTTCCTTAAGCTTCTGTTAAGTCAATATGTTCCCTATCTCCATTTCATTATCATACCCATGATCACCGTGTGGAGAGGGGGCTGGCTTCGCTAAGGGGGAGGGAGAGGCTGAGCTCTGGGTGTACCTGCGTGGTTGTGCGGGTAGGCCTGACTTCCTCTCCCTCAGGCCCCCCTGGAGCCGCACCCAGAGATTGGGCCTCTCTTTTTTTTCCAACACAGGGACCTGTAAATGAAATTAAGGTGTCAATTAGTCAATTACAGCATAATAACTCAGAGGGCAGACATTTAGAGAGCGAGCACACCTCAGCTAAGTTCATTTGCTCCAGTCCAGGAGCCCGAGCACATTGGCACACGTCAGTCCACCCTGCCCAGATCCGCTGAATAAGGCCCCGGCCTGTAATTCTATTTACCACTGGGTATCTTTTTTTTGATCAACAATTTCCTTTCGTTGGGATTTTTTTTTTTTGGAGTCGCTAGGATGGGTCTTTTTTCCTCCCCAATTTGGCTTCGGAGAATTTTATAATTTAGTAATTAAAATCTTTGATAGGCTTTAGAAATTGCTCCTAATTGAGTTTAATGGGAAGATGAATTTCAATTTTATTCGATTACAGGGACCCCTGGCATAGGTATTTATGGAAAAAACTCTACAAAAATATGCTGTGTGGGCTAAGATGGCATAATAAAATTAAGGATAATCGGATTTCTCCGTCATGAATTTCGCTCTAATTTCACTATAATTTTCCATTAGATAGCTGGTTTACAAATATTTGCTCATCTGCGAGGGGAGCAGCTATCTGTCTAAAATGATTACGGCCAGTGCCTTCAGAAATGTGGCCCTTTCTGCCGTTCCTTTTAAAAAGCAGATTGCGAGGGACCAAAATTAGGCAGATTGCATTAGGACTGTCTGCTTCCGGGAGAGATGCTGGAGCATAATGATAAGAGGCAGGGGATGAAAGCCCTGTCAAGAAATGTTTGGACTGTATGCAATATTTTTTAAGTGAGTATGAGGCTCAGGCATCATGTTCGTGAAAGCAGTGTGTAAACTACACTGTATGTTCACGTGTGTGTGTGTGTGTGTGTGTGTGTGTGTGTGTGTGTGTGAGTGTGTGTGTGAGTGTGTGATTTAAAAGAGCTAGTCTGCTATGTGCAAATTTTATTTAGTTGTTTTTTTCAAATTGTTGTATACTCTCATAACTTAATGTATTTTAATATACGGTGGACACGACTTGGGGTGTTTTTTTCTAAAAGCAGGTTAGTGCAGGCTGTCATGGGATCTGGGGTCTGTGTTGGGTTAGGCATACAGACGCTACTGTTGAACAAGTATTTAAGCTTAATATTCAACACCTTCACTGCGGGAAAATAAATATATAATGCTATCTAAACAGACGTGAGGGGGAATAATATCCAACATCACAGACCCGCCAGAACAATGCAAGGGCAAACGCTCTTTTCAAGGCTCCAGCGCAAGCCTTAAGCTCTGTCACTTTTAATTTCCTGTCAATTTCACCGACAGATTTGAGGAAATACGTTCAAAAAACCTAGCCACCACATTTTCTTCCCCTTCTCCCAGTAGGCTCCTCTGCTTGGTAAAAGTCAAGATGCTCTCTTTTTGTGAAGTACCCCCCCCCCCACCCCCAACATGCACACCCCTCCACATGCCCCCCCCCCCCCTCCTCCTCACTCAACCCCCTCCTCTCTTGCTCCACCTCTCACCAGCCCACTTCTCTGCCCCTGTGCCTGCGACAGCCTGAGGGGTTCAAACACAACCCCCACTAACCCCCCCCCCCCCCCCCCCCCCCCAAAAAAAAAGTCTCTCTCTCTCTCTTCCCTCTCTTCCCTCTCTCTCTCTCTCTCTCTCTCTCTTGCTCTCTCTCTCGCCAAAGGTCAGAATTCTCTCTCCACATGTCTCCAGGCCCCGTGCACAAAAGCAAGTGAATTCACATCTTTCAAGCGGCCAGTGTGCCTTTTGTCCCGGCCGGGCTGGGGGCTCTCGGAGTGGGCCCCGGCCATCAGACCAGCCCCTCCTGGAGTGCACGGTCAGGGGCAGCCCAGCGTCTGGCCCACGGTCCCCTTTGACTGATGTGGTCCTGCCATGTTAACCCACACCAATCTACCCCCTCCTCACCCCACCTCTCTCATCATATACACCCCCCCCACACACACACACACACACACACACACACACACACACACACCACCACCATCATCATGCCCGAACCCCTCCTCTCTCCACTCACGTTCGTGCCCTCAGAGCATGCCATTGTAGCTGCCCACATCAAACAGCACGCATGTAGTCCTGGAGAAGAATACATGGGATGACATTGGGAAAAAAAAAGATCTGTTATAACTTATGTTGTAGGCGTGTGACTTCTGTTAGCTTAGGGAGGGAATATTTCAGGAACTTTCACTGCTGCTGTTCAGAAAAAGTGTGTGTTTTGTATAGTGTCATTACAGTACACAATGAAAAAGCAATTACAGTGTATCATAAGTAGACTTAACAGCAGGTAGATTAATGCCATTGTTTGTCCTTCTCCATTTGAGGTGGAGCCCTTGTTTGATTTTGTTCATTGTTTGTATCTTTGATATTGTCCTTATCTCTCCACCTAACAACTGTTGTCATAAATCTTCATTCACACATTGCAAAAAAACACGAACACACACACACACACAGAATCCATAGTTCAATTCAGACTTCCTTAACAACATGTACATGCATAAGCATAACGGCTCTAAAGTATAGACCTGCAAGATCATTAACCTAAAAGTGGAAGCTTTAAAAACGCTGACGTCATTGTTATACAACACACATTTACATGTGGTTTGATCCTGTTTCTGTGATGTGAAGAAGCATCGGCGTGTCAGTCATGTTTTCCGTTTGTGCGTGGCAAGGGCAGGTCGGAGTACTGATGTGATGTGTGCCTGTGCCCCTAGAGGTGCTCAATGAGAAAGGCGGGCCGGGCTCCCATTGTTTAATGGTGACTCATACTCATAATGACCAAATCAACCAAAAACCTGTTTTCTATATACATGTTCTCACTGTTAGCAAACAGGAACTGTGACCTTAGTCATTTCTGAGAAATTTGAACTAGGATCAAAAATATGTGTTTCCCCTTTTCGACTTTGTGTGTACGTGTGTGTGTGTGTGTGTGTGTGTGCGTGTGTGCGTGTTTGTGTGCGTATCTGTGCCTGTGTGTGTGTGTGTGTGTGTTTGTGTTTTTCTGTGTGTGTATGTTGTGTTGCGTGATGTTTGAACTGCACCACATTCCCTCAAAAAAAAAAGCAGTTCGGTTGCAGTGTCAACATGGTGGGAGAGAGGATCCACACTTCTGTTGTCATTTCATGTGTTCCGTGACCAGGGGAGTTTCTGGGATTCGACACAGAGTTTCAAAACCTGTGTAATTTCTCAATCAGGTGTGCGGCGCAGCAGACAAATATGTGAAAGGGGGGGAGTATGCTAATACAACAAATATGCTGAAAATATCCAGAGGCTCTTTGCATGGAACTGCGGAAGAAACTGCCAGGCAAATAAGGGCTTTGTCTTATAAAGTATTCATTGTCACCTGGTAACGGCCGTCGTTTATCATTTCACCTGAAATTACAATGAAAACTGATACCTTATCAGAGGGACGGAGAGACACACAGAAGGGAGGGGGGGGGACTGAATGAGGGAAAGCAGTAGAAGAGCTCGGGGGTTGGGGGTAAGAGTTTGGTAATTTACAGCCAACTGTTCCCATATAAGGTTACCTACTTTCGCACTGCTCAATATTTATGACTCAATATAGAAAATTAGCACACTGTTTCTTTTCCAAAAGAAATTAGGCTTTCTAGATAGAATTTTAGGATGTAGATTTCTTTTTGTTCAACGTAGGGTTTGCCTAGAAGTTGTATTTGTGTGAAAATTAAAACTTATCATTGATGGATTCAGCAACAAACATTTAAAGCATATTGCATGTTTTATTTGAATTTAGGGGAAACAAATGTTATGTAGAAGTCAGTAGTATCTCTGAAAAAGAAGGATCATAAAATTGTCCACAGTCTCAAGGCATTTTATTCATATTTTAAAATATGAATTATGTTATTTTTCTTTCTTTACCACTTAAAGGAACTGCACAACATTCAAGTTTATATTCTAAATGTGAGCTTTTTCAAACATGAAACTAAAAAGTAATTTTTGCACATAAATAATAATAATCATAAATACCGTCTTTATCTATTTTCTGTTTTTGAAAAGCTTTTGGCTTTTTTTGTTGCCTTCCTGCTCATTCTGATGGAGCAGGGGGAAGGCTCCTCCCCAAGAGAGTTGAAAGGCTAGTCGACCACAGCGCTGGAAAGGCCAGCCCACCAAGGGGAGGAAAAAAAAGTCGGCTCCGGCTCCTGCTCCGCCGTAATTTCCTATCTGCCTATTCAGACATCACCAACAGCTCGGCGCGCGCGTGTGTGTGCGAGAGAGGGTGTGCAGACCAGAGCGAACCAGAGAGAGAGAGAGAGAGAGGCAGAGGGAGAGAGAGAGAGAGGGAGAGCGAGCAAGCAAAGGGGGAGGCACTCTATTCTTTCACCTACCCCCCATCAAACCACAGGAGGGAGGGGCCAAGCCCAGGCTGCCAATCAAATCCGCTCGTGGCAGCCGGCATTATCTCTGCTACAAACTATTGACAGATTACATGTCAAGGAGTTTAGTACATGATTGAAGGAAGCTTTTATTTTTTTTTTAAGAGTGTGTGTGTAGTAATTTTACTTTTGGTTTCTCCCGAACCTGCTTACTTCTGATGATTTTCAAACAGAGTCAAGAAATATTATGAAAGTTACATGCCTGAGAGGATTTAACTTCGACTTCCCTGAATATGGTGAGTACTGTACTTTTCTCTCTCAATCTCTCTCTCTCTATCTCTGTCTCTGTCCCTCTCTCTCTCTCTCTCTCTCCCGTTCTCTCTTCCTCTCTCAGGTCCTCTATAACCTGACACTGACATGTTTTAATAGCTTTAGGATAAAACTGTATTTTAAAACTGTCAACAAACCCGCTCGGATGGGGAAGTTCTTCTCTTTGTGCATGCGTGCGTGTGTGTGTGTGTGTGTGTGTGTGTGTGTGTGTGTGTGTGTGTGTGTGTATAAGCGGGACTGCCCTGAGCTGCACCTATATTTTGTAACTCGAATGACAGTGCCCAGAGGCTCATTGCAGTATAAAACATGATCAGTCACTTCTTTAGCACGCCGTTCTTAACTCGTTTCTCGGTATTGCCACTGTCGAACGCACGGTAGAGAAGTTCACCGGGCTAGTTTCATTTTCCCTGTGATGAGACCAAGTTTATTTCAGTGCTCTGAGTCGAGCTACTGTTGAACTCACACCTTTTTTTCTCTCTCTCTCTCTCTGCCGACCCTAAGACTTCATTCATAATTGCCCTACCCGGGTTTATTTAGATTTTGTTACGGACATCAGGGTTACGGAGGGTGGGGTAAGAAGGGTAGGATTGTGACTCTCTTTGCATTACTTATTAAGACCATAGATATCCTGTTTACGCACATAGGTATGTGAAATGTCATTCGAGTGCTTACCGTGGCCTAAGGGTTTGTTGCCAGGGGGACAAAGCAAACAAACTGTTGTGGCAGCTTTGTTTTGACACATGTAAGGGCAAACAGTACAAGTGATATCCATTTCTCTCCCCTCTCCTTTCTTTTTTTAAAAGGAATGCTTAAGAATTATTGTTGTTATTGTTGAAGTTAGTGGTGTCAGTATTTCTGCAGTTGTGCTCCTCAGTTGTACATAGAGTTTTAAAAGTGTAAATATATTACCCCATTTGTCCTTCAGATATTTTATGTTGCAGTTTGGACACGCAGTGTTTTCATAGGTTGTTTAGTTAGAGCTTAAAATCCCGTGAATTCTTCTCATAGTACCATCAGTAACTTCAGCACTGTCTTACATATCGCATGACAGGAGGGAACCTTGCTTTTCGCAGTTAATATACACTTCAAATATAGTGTGTTTTTAAAATTATTGTGTTATGTTTATGTGCATGAGTTTTGCAGAGAGAGAATGAGCAGTTTGTGAGTGTTTGTGTGTGTGTGTGTGTGTGTGTATGTATGTGTGTGTGTGTGTGTGTTTATGTATCACGTATGAATAATTTGATTGCAATTTTGCCTACCCAAACATCTCGTGAGACATCTGTGTTGTTCTTTTGCATTTATTCTTAAAATGTTTGTCCTAAAAATATAACAAAGCGTGCATGTGAAGCCTGGAAATTACAAATGTAAGAAGTTATATTGTTAATTTGATTTGATATGTTTTTGGAAGTCGTCAGTGACAAATCTCCCACTTCATTCAGTAAATAAATAATGAAGAAATTAAATATGGTATATTGTACAATTCTTGACAATGTGAGACAATTAGTGGAGTTTTTAAAGACAACACAAAGAGAGGGAGGATTCTGTGGTGAAATTTAATTACAGTGTTTTTTCCATTGCGGCTTCCTCAATATCAATGAATGCCTCGAGTATTTGTTTGTTTGATAGTCACCAATACTGCGGTCTTTATCCCAACATGTTAATTTCCACCACTTTAACCCATTTTAAAAAGTTTGAATTAGATATTGACATAATTTAAGAATGCATTGGGAAAGGAGCTTGTTTACCCTGCCCATGTACTGTGAACAAGCAGAATGACTGGATCAACTTGTAGATTGTGTTTGATCATAAATCCGCATTGAAGAGGGAACCTGAACTGAACTAGCATGTGTTGTTCCTCAGGAATATTACATCGAAATGAGAGAATAGGTACAGCCACACCCTGTATTTTCAGAAAAAAATATAAAACCTCTCTTTCCATTAGTGCAGAGCCTCCTGCCCAGCTGACTGGAGTTATTTTATGAGTCATTATAGCGAGTGATTGCTTTCTTCTTCGGAGAGCCAGTTCTTTTAGCCTCAGTCCACCTTGAGGACCTTTGCCACTCTAACCCCCCCTCTCTCCTTTGCCCCCCCTCCCAAAAAAAGGGATGAAATGGGGAGGGGAAAACAAGCCAAAGTCTGTAGCCCCCCAATAACCTTTATCACAATTTAGCAACAACCGAATCAATTTGATGTCTTAAGCAATAAAAAATGCTGTTGCTGTCCTGATTCTGCCGCTCCTCCGATGACAGTAAATTTACATTTTTTAATTAAACTAGCTGGAATTTTTATGAGGGGGCCGGGCTATGCTAATGGGAATGTTGTGTACTGCAGATTAACAGCGTTTTGAAATAAATTTAGCACAGAGACGTTATAAGACAGAGAAGAGGGGAGGGAAAAAAACACAAGACATAGTCTTTAACCCCTTTTATGCCAAGTTCTCCTAAGGGACCCCTCCAAGCTGAATCGCCCTGTCAGGAAAGAGTGGCTCTCAGTGATGAGGTGATTAGGATTGCCATATCAACTGAGGCAAATCATTTCTATTCTTATCAATTATTTATACTGTGTTCCAGCGCCATAGGATAAAAGCTCAGATGAGTTTATACTGTAACATCCAGTAGAACATGTTTTTACCTAATAGGACAAAGAGCGACAGCTTGCTCGTAATTACTGTTGTTTTGTATTTTTTTTTTTAATTAAAGAAATATGTGTATGTAGCATTTGCAAATAAAATAATTTAAAAGCATCATTTTGAGATACATTTCACTGTCGCAGTGATTATACAATTTAAAAAGATAATTCATTTTGATCAAATATTAAACATGATCATGATTATCAAAAACTCATTTTGAATAAATTAAGTATTGCAAATGATAACTCTTTTGGAAAATGTATAGAGCTTTATGGTAATGCAGAGTAGTATCACATTCAGGCTTTGAAAAAGAGTATGATTGATATTGTGCCAGGCTGTGTGTGTTATGTCTTGCTTAAGGAGAACAGCATGCTGGATGCGCGCGTGTGCGTGTGTGTGTGTGTGTGTGTGTGTATTTGTGTGTGTGTGTGTGTGTGTGTGTGCACGCAAGCGAGTGTGGGCACGTGTATATGTGTGTGTTTGTGAGTGTGTGTGTGTGTGTGTGTGTGTGTGTATGATAGGGAGCGTGTCACGGAGAGAGAGGCAGAGAGAGAGAGAGAGACTATGGATGGAGCCAGTGAGCAAGAGAGAGGATCTCGATGAGACTGCGCAACATCATAATTAACTTAGCATCCTAATACCCAAATTCTCACCAACTGCCTTTTTACAAGCCCAGGCAGAAGGAATGGATTAAAGAGAGAGAGGAAATAACAAGATAAAACCCTAGTTGTTTGTGTGAGTGTTGTATGGTTTTGCTGTGTCTGTGGACATTCATCTGAATGTATTTACCCCCCCCCCCCCCACACACACACATATGCTTCAATATGCATGTGCAAACACTTGCGTTCCTGTGTCAGTGTGTGCATGTGATGTGTGTGTGGGTGTGTGTATGTGTATGTGTGTGTGAACATGCACATCTACAACTCTCTTTACTCCCAGTATCAGGTGTAGCTCCAGTGACTTGCTTGAAGGGAAGGTGGTATGGACAGAGAGAAGGGCGACCCCCCTCTCTCGCTCCACTCCTGTGCACTCATGCAGGCACAAGACCCTAATTAAAAGCGCCAAGCTTTCCGTCACCAATACAGAGTAATTGCCTAATTAATACACTGAAAGGAAGTACACCGGAATAATAAACAGGTTGCACCTTTAGGACCCGGGCTCTTTTATCACTCACATTTGTAAGTCAACGTTAAGTAGTTACCCCCCCCCCCCCCCCACACACACACACCACCACCAACCCCCCTCACCCACACCCCCGACTCCACCCTATAAGATGTATAGTCATTATTTCAAATCTGATGCAATTATTTACTTTTGAATTTGGCCTTCAGTTTTATTTCAGTTTGTGAAATTACTCTTCTTTAAAACATCGGCAACACAGTACTTTTCAAAAAGTCCACTGCTGGTATGGCTTTTGTTTTGCGTGTGTGTGTGTGTATGTATGTATGTAGCGTTCTCTGATATTGCCAGTTCTGGGTCCAGCTGACTCAAAGCTCTCAGAATGATTGTCAGTGTGAATTCCCTGACTGAGGGGAACCACTGCCTCTCGGCTGATAGCACACGCAGGGCACAAATGTCTTTTTTTCTGAGAAGAAGGGGGTACCTGCTCGCACCGTGACTCAACTCGATACATTGTACGTATCGGAGAAAGAAAGAAGAGAAATCATATAGTTATAACCGGCAGAAGAGACCTAAAAGCATCCTTCCTCTTTTTCTCCTCTGCTTGTCATTGGTCGCATTTGAGATGCCGGCGTACTTGGGCGGCATAGAGACGTTGATCCCGTACACAAAGCTGCAACAGTACGCCTCTATTTCACTTTTATGACGGCGCACATGAAATTAGAATTTCATGCAAAGCGGGAGAGGGGAATAATCTCTGCCGTTGCGATATGCCACAATAAAGAAGAGAGGAAGGGGTGAATGTGAAGATGCAATTAGCACAATGCAAACGCCCCGAGTCCGTTTGCCGGGGATGAAAAAACGCGCGAGAGAGTGCCGTTTGGCCCAGAGTGAAATTTGCATGCTCCGCTTATCGACGCACACTTATTAGTCCGTCTGAAAGGAAGATTAAGCCAGCACAAAATGTGGCGACTAATCCTTTTAAATGTGGCAGGGGTCTTTAAGGTGTGAAGCACCCCTGTGTACAGGTCCCAGGCTGGGAGGGGGTCAGGCCTTAGCTGGGTGCAGACACCCTCCTAGACCACCCCCTCCCTGGACACACACACACCCACACACACACACACACACACACACAATCTCAACTCCACCCTCCAGCCGCAGTGGTCAGATGGGAGAGTGGAAGTGGGTTTAGTGTTGGTGGAAACAGAAGTTCAATTCCACGATGAGAGGCCTCGTGGAGTTCCCTGTCCTGCGGTTTCTTGCATAGCTTGGCAGAGGTGAAGTTCAGAGATAAAAAAAAATTGAACCTTTTTCAGCTGGAACTCAGAATGTCTTATTTGCTGATGGGGGAGTTTTTGAAATCTTTTTTTTTTTTTTTCCTTACATGCTCATATTTGAGGGATTTTCAACTCTCTCTCATATTTGAGAGTCAGACAAATTTGTTAAGTTGAAGTTGTTAGGTTAGAGGGAATTCTGTTTTTTTTTTTATCTTTCTGGTTCACAGTTCCCATCAGCAAATTGATTCGGATGAGAACAACCTCTCAGTTTCTGCATCACTGAACTTTTTCTCTCTTTTTTTTTGATGTGATTTTGCCGCTTGCCTCTC
>NC_085000.1:29443187-29458187 GCF_963854185.1 Sardina pilchardus | reverse complement strand
TTGCAGAGCCGCAGGCTGCTTTCCTAATCTGAGAATTATCAAGTCATCAATAATGCCAATCGCTGGATGTTCACTTTGGTCCGATGCGTAAGCTTAAGGTCATGTAAGGTGTGTGTGTGTGTGTGTGTGTGTGTGTGTGTGTGTGTGTGTGTGTGTGTGTGTGTTTGTTTGTGTTCATGCGTCATGGCAGCCCTTTTCAACAGAATGGTATTTCTGAATGCAGCTGTGATAACTGCTGCTCTCTCTCTCTCTCTCTCTCTTTCTCTTTCAGTCCTGACATTGGAGGGCCACATTTTTCTTTCTGTTTGACACTCTTGTCACCTTCACCTGCTGAAGGCACAAAAACTGGCTCTCTGATCACACTGTTAGGTTTCAGTCTTACACATGTGTGTGTGTGTGTGTGTGTGTGTGTGTGTGTGTGTGCGTTTGTGTATGTGCCAGCTTTTTTTGTTCTTGTGACATTAAATCTCACTCATCATGGCCACCCCCGGTGGAACAGCAGAACGGCATAGACACACACACACACACACACACACACACACACAAACGGCCTGCTTGACTGTGCTGTAAGCTGTTTCTGTGTTAAGCTGTTTTCTTACACACACAAGC
Source organism: Sardina pilchardus (assembly GCF_963854185.1). Classification (NCBI taxonomy): domain Eukaryota; kingdom Metazoa; phylum Chordata; class Actinopteri; order Clupeiformes; family Clupeidae; genus Sardina; species Sardina pilchardus. The sequence goes on along the minus strand of NC_085000.1, from coordinate 29,457,578 downwards.
TCTAGCACAAGAACACAGAGGCAGAGAGAAAAGGCGCACGGCACTTTGATGATCTGATGTCAGGGAGAGACTCGAAAAAATGCCTGCCTCATTGTGTGCAGGGGACCGCAAGAGAGAGAATGCTTAAAAAGGCAAAGAAAGAAAAGATGTTGAAATTGAAATGTAGAATTTCAATTAGCTGTGTAATCTGAACCTGCCTGCTTTGATAGGGACATTTTCTCAATAAGAATACAGCAGCACTTGTAAAACATTAATTAAGTGGAAATGTTTTTTTTTATGATTATTCTTTGTCTCTTTCTGTTCTTTGAAGAAATGAGTAAAAAATCTTTTGTGTGAGCCTCTCAAGAGCTGAGGGGACGTTTACCTCACAAGGAATGTCTGTTTCAACCAATGAGAACCCCCCCTTTGATTTGGAGGAGCTATATAAGAAAAAAACACTCAAGCATGTGTATCATATGCGAATGTGGTTTCTCCCCCACCTCTTGGGCTCTTGTAGAAGTAAAGAGAGATATCCACAGCATGTGAAACCCAAGCCAGGCGCAGGAAAACGAGCCTCTGTTTTAACGAGTTTCTACGTGACAGATGACATTTAGGCCGTCTATTGGATCACATTGCTGACATTATCTCTCATTTCACCAAACCCGGCGTTATTAATAATTGATGAAAATGTTGTGATAGCGCGGATAGTGGGAGTGGAGGGAGAGAGGGAGAGAGGGAGAGGAAGAGGGAGAGGGAGAGGGAGAGGGAGAGGGAGTGGGAGAGGGATGGGCGGCTGGTGGGTGGGTGGGTGGGTGGGAGAGTGAGCTAGTGGTGTGGAGTGGAGGGGGGGGGGGGGGGGGGGGGCGATACATGGAGAAAAACTGATAACTGTCTCCATCCAGCCGCTGTACATAGACAGTTATGAAAGCAGGCATTGTTATTAATTTGGCTCAGATTGGGAGCGGTAGATAGAAGGGCCCATGTGCTGCAAAGCAAACAGCAGCCATCAGGTTGTTCAGCTGTTGAGTGGCGGATGGAGGGGGGGGAAAGGAGAGGAGAAGAGAGAGGTGGAGAGAGGTGGAGAGGAGAGGAGAGGAGAGTAGAGGAGAGGACTGGGCCTCCACTCGTGCAGGCAGTCGCTCAGTCACCCTTTTTTCCCCTAAGCTCTTTGGGTGGAAACACGACTCAGTGGTGGTGAGCCGAGGCCTGGGGTATGTGCTGCCAGTGAAATGCATACCGTGCTGCTGGTGCGCATGTAGGGATGGTAAGGATTTTATTTCCCTTCACAGGCCATTTCTACCCCATATGTTCTTTCAGAGTCAGGCGCAGAAAAGGGAGGGGATATGAGCTTGATTTTCACCAGTCAAACCCCCCCCCCCTTGGCAGGCAACTTGTCTTTTAAATAAGAGGCAGAGTGGTGAAAAGGGGAAGAAGAAAGAAAAAAAACCTGTCTGTCGTCTCTTTTTGCAATAATCCACAGAGGTTTCCTGAGGTGAAAACCCTGCGATGAGAGAGTAAAGTACACTAGTTTTCACTTTTTATGATACGCATATTTCTCAGGTCATGTCGGTCATGAGGTGCGTCGCTGCATGAGGCGTGGGGGTGGGTGGGGGTTGGTGGAGGCAGGGCATGGAGTTCTGTTTTGGCACGAATACGCATCTGCATGTGTATCCCAGTTGTGCATGCTCATAATCTCCCCCTGTGTCAGATAGACAGAGTGTGAGAGAGAGAGAGAGGGTGAGAGAGAAAGAGAGCGAGAGAGAGAGGCCGCGCTGTACACAAGATGCATTAAAACTGCCATAACTCGCACACCCCGGCAAGGCTAAAATCAATTGGAATGGATAGTTAAGCTGGCGCTAAAAATCAATGAGGAATTCATGTCCTTGATCACGCTGTGTCATTTCTTTCAATGTTAGAGCGGCCGGGGCCCCACAGAGCATGACAGCCACCACCTCTGTGCATTAGGAGGACTTCACTCTGAATGGCAAATATATAAATATGCATTAACTAATGTTTGTCTGTTGTGCCGTTGCGGCCTCGTCCGGAGCCAATAGTTGGTCGTGAAAAAGGCCACACTCTCTTCACATTAAGCAGCCACAATTTAATCAGTTTGAAACGCCATTTGCGAGTGACATTTTTAAAATGATTCCTTGAATAATTGCTCTGTTTACTTCTCAAATGGAGAAACCGCGAAAATAAATAAATCACAGATATTCCCAAACTTTGTACAGTTCTGGTCCAATTTTTGTGAAATGAAAGTATGCAGTTAAATACAGTAGTTAAATATGCAGTAAAACTGCTCTAGTGTTTTTGAACTGATCAAATGCTGACTATATCTAGAGAACGAGAGATCCAAAGAGAGAGAGAGCGGGAGAGAGAGCGGGTGTTGCTTGTTTACATTGACCTCTGCCACGTAAGCTAAAATATGGTGAGCAAGAGAAACCTTATCTGCCTTAACTGGGCAGTACTTGATGAGTTCATCTGAATCAAACTATTAAAAATAGCAAAGGGCAAAGCAGCGTTGCCTCCCCAAGCATGCAGCAATCAATTTTCATGGCATTGAGAGGTGACAGAAAAAAAAGATATCGCTGCCCTACCTGTAGTGTAAGCACACACAAGAACACAATCTCCATGAGGGTGGGGTGGTGGTGCTGGTGGTGGTGCTGGTGGTGGTGGTGGGGAGGGAGGGAGAGATGAAGAAGGGGAGTCAGGTGGAGTGAGTATGGCTGGCACGACGAGAGGGATGAAAATGCACTGTTTCAAAATAGTAATTTTGTCCTTATTAATGCCATTAGTGTAACAGTCAGCCTGGATCAAATCAGAGGATGACCGAAGTAACTCCTCTGTCTCGGCGCTCTGACAGGATTGTGTCGGGACTCATTTGAGCATTCAGCGTTGACGAGTGAAGTTTCAAGTGCTATTCCACTGAACCCCCCCAACTAAATGATGCTTATGGTCCTATTGCTCTCTCTCTCTCTCTCTCTCTCTCCCTCCACCCATTTACTTGTCCCCTTTTCCATTTGGTTTCTGTTATTTGAATGGACTCTCTGGAACATTTTGTCCTCCATGTCATGGCCTGCTAGTTTATTTTCCAGACATTCTTCTGTTATTATCAGCCATTTAGGCCACTTGTTTTATTCTAAATGCAGACCCTGTCATCACTGTAGGATTTTGTTTTATATGGTGATCTAATGCAATGATTTTAAATAGGACTAATTCTAAATTCCTCGTTATATTTTTAGAGCCTTAAGTGGCCTATTTTCACTCTTGTAGACAAGTTGTTTATATGTACCCATAATCTGTTGAAATGAATTCCGAATTCAACATTTTTTGCGCTGTGTCTTTTTTTTTTCTTTTCGAATTACTAGTTCACTGCACAATTAACTTCCCCCAGCAACCCAAACTGTCTGGGGCTTGTGGAGAAAAATGATATTGTTTGTGATATCAGGTTAGTCATTATCATACCAGCACAAGTGCAAAATTAAGAAGCGCAAATGGGGACAGTCAACCACGACGGCGATGTGACACAGTTAATAATGCAAAGCTGTTATTGGACACCAGTGTGATAAAAGATGACAACAAATGACATTTTTGTGTCAAAGCCGCAGAATCAATGACTGTTACACGGGCATACTGGTAGCGGCTTCAGCACGCATCTTGTTCAGAGCTAATGTACTGACCAAAGACCAAAAAAAAAAAAGAAAGAGTAAAAGAGAAAGAGAGAGATGACGAGAAGAAGAGAGCTCAGACCTCCCCCTCTCTGTTATTTATTTATTTATTTATTTTTGTTTCCAGAGTGCCCGATCTGCAGCCATTTCCTGGCACCAGGCACCGGTTTTGATTTGTTAGATGTTTGTATGGCCTCCGGTGGAGCAGTTGTTTAGTTTTAACAGGTGGAGCCTCTTTGTGTCTTTCTTCTCCCCCATGCCTGGCGCTGTAAAGGGCACTCAGTCATAGGGTGAATGCCTCAGATTTAGTGCCCCGGGGCCTTCAAAACAGTTGTCCTGCGAGGCATAGCGAGCGGCCGGGGGCACCAGATGAGCAGTTGCTCTTCGGAGGTGAAATGGGCCGAAACAGCTGCGGCGCGCGGGCAAGGGCTTTTTGGGAGGATTGTGAAAGAGGGTGTTTCTGTCTGACTTGCCCCTCGTCATTTCCAAAAAAAAATTTGAAATGAATGTTTGTGGCAACTGCGGGGTTACATGGAGGACATTCCACAGCAGCGTTGTGTCAATCACCCGTGTCCCCAGCACACACACACACACACACACACACACCCCTCCCACCCCCCACCACCACCACCACCACTACCACCACCCCTCAGTCCAACTGGGGCGGAACTCAAACAGATCAAAATGATCCATTTTTAATGGTGCGTAATGTAGTGCACAACCACCTAAGATATGATGCAGCTTTGTATGTAGACCTCGTTTCAGTTTTGCATTGAACGTTAGAGGTGATTCTTTTTTTTTTTTTTTTTTTTTTTAATCTTCTTTATCTAAAGTTTTTTTTGTTGCTGCCATGCACTATAATGCACAGTGCATTTGCACAGTTTCACTCTCACTTCTCTGCTGCCTCTCTGTCTCTCTCTCTTTCTCTCTCTCTCTCTCTCTCTCTCTCTCTCTCTCTCTCTCTCTCTCCTCTCTCTCTCCCCCCACCACCTCAATCCATCTGCATCATGTCGATCTGTCAGGCTGCCAGTGTCTGTTCCAATTAGATTCCACTTAATACACGTAACCTCGATTAACACGCAATCAAGCCCAGATAAATCACGTCCTTTAAGTCTCCCCCCCCCACCTCCTCGCCACGGCCTGCCTGCCTGCCACCATCCTGTTTTCATAGCTCGCCTTGTTGTTTTCAGCACTGTGTCACTGCAGAGCATCAGATCACGCACTACTAATTTTCTCCCCCAACGTAGCTCAATGAGCAAACGACAGCCTTTTTTAGTTTCTCCTCTTCCGAGAAGCAGTTTCGTCTAGTCTTTTTTTTTTTTCGTGTCAATGTCAAAAACTAAAAAAAAAAAAAAAATGTTGTTGCGCTGATGTTTTCTTAATGTATTTGACGGCTATGAAACCAAGAACTTCCAGAAACTGAAGTTCCTCCGCAACACCCCCTGTGATTTGTTTCTTTCCCTGTGATCTGGGTGTTGCTGTCTCTGCTGCTGTGTTTGGTGCCCGGGTCTGGTGGTGCCTGTGGAAGGAGGATGGCGGGGAGGCCTCCAGATTTTATGGAGCCCCTTTCAGGGAGCCTGGGACTCCGTTATGGGAGCTGGCAGACCATTAGAAAAACAATAATTTTATCCAATAATAATGAAGTGATTTATCTTTCAGAAGCGCTGTTCAAAAATTTATAAAATCTAAACAGGAATCTGGTGGAGCCTTTTGAGTAAATAATTCAAGTAGCATGCTAATTGGGCGAGCCTTGGTTCAGGAAATACAGAAGGAAAAAAATATGACTAAAAATACAAACCAACAAAAGAAAGAAGATGAACTGGGGAAAAAAAAGGAAAGCAAAACATCCTAAGGCAACAAAAAGCCATGCACAGCACTCTTGTTTTATTAATCGCAGGCAACAAAAAAAGTGCTAACATTGACATGTTTAACAGATTGGAGTTTTAATAACAGGGTGGGTTAAAGTGCTGGCGCATCCAGTGAAGATATCCGCCCTGGCTTGAGTGGCCTGCTCCACTCATATACCCACCTTATCCCCTCCACCCCCTGCCCACACCCCTCACCTCCCACTGCGCTTCCCTCTATAGACTCGCTCCTTACTGATGATAAACACGGCAGCAGGGAGGAGTGTGTGTACGTGGGGTGGAGGGGGGTGTAGAGAGAGAGAGGGTTCTCCTCAGAGGCTCGGCCGGGATAAGGGGGGTTTCACCTCACCCCCAGGCAGAGCGGCCCTTCGCCCTTATTAACCTCTACATGGGATAGGTCTTAATCCCGACGTCTTTTTTCTCCTAACAGGGCACTAAGCTGAAGGCAGTACCCCCCCCCATCCCCACACACACCCCGTTAATGGAGCAAGCGCTGTTATCCAGGATGACTGACTTACACACACACACACACACACACACACTCAGACTCGTTAAAATTCAAGCGCTAACACAGGTATCGCAGGTAGGGGATACAGGGAACGGTCGTTGCTCAACGTCTTCCTCCACTGACCTCAGCGGCAATGGCCTCTAGTCGGCAGACTGCGGTGTGTAAATACAGAGTGGATTTAAAATAAATTAAGCTATGAGAAAGGCTCAGGTTGATCCTTTTCTTATCTCCACTGCTGAGTTGTCAGCTCCAAGCCTTTTATGGGACTTTGGTAAATCCCATGTGGACAAGCAAAGAGACGAGTACTTGAGATTTGCCGTTCCTGGCAAGTAAAAATAGCACGTTGCATTTGTGCGTTCCGTCCCAATCAAGGTGTGTCTGATTCCACACCCGCTTACCTGATGAGTCAGGTGCCAGTTGTGCCAGTCACAGATTGCCTCTGATAAGTCCTTTATTTCCCTGAAAACTCTATAAAGTGGATTGAAACAGTGATACTTCTCTAATATCTGGTTGCTTCCTGTCAAACTAATCGTTTGTGTACCGGCTCTCAGTTTCAGTACTTTGTCAGAATAAGTTTTTATTTCACTTTACAATTTCCCACATATCATGTGACATGTCTTTTTTTTTTTTGCTCAATTTCATTTTCTGTTTGTATGGAATGTCCTCTTGTCAGCCTGTGCCATTGTATCTGTCCCTTTAAAAGGGACAAGTTTTCTCTAAAAGTTGGGATATTTTTTTTCCTCTCATTCCCAGAGAAAAATAGCGAATAACACTGATTGGTTTTAGCAGCTTCAGCCAGGCGATGGGCGAATATAATAAGTGTTTTCGCAGACGTCACCCATGATTATCTCATCTTGCCGTTTTGGGTGAATGTGGTGGATTTAAAGGCTCGTCCTCCATTGTGCTGACATTACTCTTTAACAAGCAAAATTAAATCACGGCTAAAATCATTTGAAACTCTCCCAGAGTCTGGCCCAAATAGCCAAACAATGAGTGTCTGGGAAATTTAAAGGGAACGCTTAAGCACTGCGAGTGAAATGTGTGTGTGAGTGTGTGAGTGTGTGTGTGAGTGTGTGTATGTGTGTGTGTGTGTGTGTGTGTGTATGTGTCTGCATGTTCGTGTGGGGTTGGCTGGTTGGGTAAAGTGCATAACAGGGGAATGGGGGCAAATTAACTTTCTCACAGAATAATTGGATGAGGGGCAGACACTATTTCACCATTTTTTGCTGCACTCTCAGGAACAATGGGACAGTTCTCTGATGGAATGTTGTTTTTTCCTCCGATGTAAGCATTATCCACTTTAATGCCTTAACTTTATTAGTCTAAATTAGCACATACACGTCCCCGCACACAGTGTCTGTTTATCAAGCAGTTGCACTTTACTGTAAATAGGCTGAGTGTGTTTACTGGATGCTTTTAAATATCTTTAGATTATATTTAGAGGCCATTTGAATGTTGCCCAACAAAAAGAGAAAGATAGTAATTGGATTTGTGCCCTGCCAAGAATACATGTTACTGTAGCTCCCCTTTTACCAAACTTGGAGCAATGATGATTTTACTGAAAATGCTAAATAAATTCCACACCTACAGTAAGTATATACACAGTAGGTAAAATACACGGTATGTGGATACTGTATATGCTAAAGGAGTAACTTTTTAGCTGCAGTTTGTTCCTGTATGTTTATGGCACTGAGTGAGGCCATAGTGGTCCACCGTAGAGGAGGTGGTCTGGAGAGGATGCCCTCTGACCCCGGCCTCTCCTTCAGTCGCATGCGCTGACTCCTGACCTTGGAGAAAAGTGAGTGGTGTGCAGAGGTGCACGGATGTGTGTGTGTGTGTGTGTGTGTGTGGGGGGGTGTGCGTGCACTGGAAACGGCTCAGTGCCGCGCGGCGTGGCGCGATGTGACAGGATTAGCCAAGCCCAAGTGAGCATGGCTGGTAGCGGCGGGCTGCGCGTACAGCCCAGCCCAGCGTAGCGTAGCGTAGCGTACAGTGCAGCGCGGGATCCCGAGCTGCTGCTCAACACCAGCCCGAGTGGAGAGCCCTACCGCTGTCTAACGCTGTCTGATCACCACGCCACACCAGCCCCAGCCCCAGCCCCAGCCCCAGCCCCAGCCCCAGCCCTAGCCTCAGCCCTGGCACGTTCCACCGCCCAGCCTCCGCGAACGCTAGCTTAGCCCCCTTAGCACGCTTAACAACAGCCCAGTGGCAGCCAAAAGGGCCTAGCTAGCGCTGCCTTGCCTCTCGCTAACGCTAGCGTTAGCCACCCAGCGGCACTCAACCGTGATAGGTGGGCCCAACCCCTTTCCCCCGACCCTCCCGGCACGGCCACTGCCTGACGGCACGTCGGCCTGACCCCTCCTCCGGGGAGCCGGGGCCAGGGCTGAGATCGGGGACTGACTGGCAGCGGCCGGCCAGCTGGGGGTAAAGTGAATGTGAGTTGGAAAATTATCCTATTAAATTGAATTAAAGAGGCAGTCTTCATTTAGCCGGAGAATGATGGATTTGGACAATTAACGGTGTTAATGGGCACAGGGTTTAAAGAAAGAGCAGGGGAGAGAGCGAGAGAGAGCGAGAGAGAGAGAGAGAGAGAGAGAGGGGGGGGGGGGGGGGGTGAGAGGAAAATGAAGCAGCCAGATATGGGAAATAGAGTCAGGCCCATGTGGTGTTTGGGTTGGACCATCAGGACAAGCTGTGGGGTGCTTGTATGGAGACATGTAGTGGCCACCTGGGGGGTTGCATTCCCCACCCCGATGAAGGGGGCCCTAAAAAGTGTGCTTCACCTCCAGGTGGTAAACTACTGTAAGCTGATGGCCCCTTCAGGTGCCCCCCACCCCCACCAACCCCCCCCCTCACCACCTCCCCTGGGGGCCAGTGGAAGGATTGCGAGGAGAGAGGAGAGCAAGTGTAAAGTAATACTCTTAGTGGGCAGACACAGATCAAAGCCCATTTGGGTTTGAAGTGTTTTTTGCGGTCGTGTGCGGAGTGTGCGTCTGCATGCTTGGCCAAGACAAGTGGCGGTAAAAAAACGAAACACAAAAACAAACATCAAGGAAAGGAGGATCAGCACTCAGGACGTTAGAAGCGTGTTTCAGCATCCTCATGCATTTGTGTACATAGAGGTACATGTCTGTGTGTGTGTGTGGGGGGGGGGGGGGGGGGGGGTATGGGAGAGTGTGTGCGAGTCAGTGTGTCTGGGTATCTGGGTTGAGCGGTGATGTGCCCATGAAGTGCCGAGCACCAGCGAGCAGTGGCCAGTTTTGATTCGCTCATTAAGGGACCTAGTTATTGCAGCCGCGGAGGCCGAGTCCGAGCCGGGTGGACGGAGGGGAGGGAGGGTTTCTGGTCAGCCCACAAACTCTGTCTGCATGTCCTTAATTCCTGATGATGTGCCGGCCTTGGGCAGTGAGTGTGATGGAGAGGATGCCTGCCTGCCTGACGACCCGACCTGATCGTGCCGAGCCACCCCTCCCACCACCACACTAAAAAAAAAAAAAAAAAAACGAAATCACGTTGGCGTCCCGGCAGCTGACTGCTGGTCCGGTGGCACCGCCTCTGCCGGCAGGTCAGTGCTGCTGACAAGCGTCCGCGGTGGAGGCCGGCTTTACAGGCCACGCCGTGTCACAGTGTAATCGGAGCCTTGTCTACGGCAGGGGAAGAAAAAAAAAACACAATAGCTAATCCTGGTAACGGACTAGTTAGCGTTCATTTGCATATACTGAGCATACACGGCAGCTGCAAATTGAGATGGAAAGGTTTCTCTCTTTTTTTTTTTGCCGTATTTCAGAAAATAGTCGTGACATTTAAAGGATTCTTTTTTTTTTCTCTCTCTCTTTTCCAGATGGGAGAGAGAAAAAGAAATTAAAGGCCGTCGCAGTGCTTTCTGCCTGAGCACATTACGTTACAATATCGCAGGGCATTGTGTCTATTAGCTTACCTGAATGCATATTAGAAGGAGAATACCATTTTAAATTGGGGATCAAATAATTTTATGCTACTTTTCTCCTTTAAAAATTAGACAGGGAGGCAGGGAGAGAGGGAGGGGCGACAGGGGGGAGAGAGAGAAAGGAAGAGAGAGAGAGAGGGTGAAAAAAAACAATCTCATCAAGCGAGAGGCCCGTTTGCTTAGCAAGAGCTGACAGTCTTTGTGTATGTAAATGAAGAATTTAGGACTAATGGAGTCGAACCATTTCCTAATTTTGTGATGGCAAGAGGATTTTGATTGAAAGTAATTAAGCAAGCTAGCTGTAAAATTAATTAAAGCAAAAGGAGGGGGGGATCTTTTATTGGATTGGATAGCGATATAGCTGCTGTCAGACAGGGGGGGACAAATGGGGGTGACCTGGATTCCCTGCCCTGCCTCCTCCCACCCGGGACTTTATGTCACTTTAATCTCTTTAGAGCGGCTGGTGTGCATTTGTTCGAAATAATCAAGGAAATATGGGTCAGAAATTGTCAGCTTTCAGATCTAATTTACCTGACAGCCCCGCAAGTGTATGTGTGTGTGTGTGTGACTGTGTCTGTGTGCGTGTGTCTTAGAGAGAGAGAGAGGAGGAGAGAGAGAAAATGTATGTGTGTGTGTGTGTGTGTGTGTGTGTGTGTGTGGCAGTTTCCCCCCCCCCTCCACGTCCTCCACCACCACCACCTCTCATCCCACCTCCTGTCCTCAGCTCTCTGGAAAATGCTTTTGACAGTCTAGAGACATCTTGGCTCCTCATAGGAAAGGAGACAAGAAACTTGGTCCGGTTAGGATGAATCCCATCAACAAAATGACGCCTTGCGGCTGAGACACTCACTCATAGCTAATCACACACACCACACACAACACACACACACACACACACACACACACACATGCACACACACACACACACACAGACACACACACACACAGTATTGTCGCAATGGTGGCAAAAGCTGGCTGCTAAGTTCAGGTGGCCGTGAAGCTTTATTTGGGAACAGTGGAGGGAAGTTATCTAGGCCCCATAAAGTGTCGCCGGTCCCACAACAGGAACAAAAATCACTGGCACCACACACCCAGCGCAGACAGACACATATCCTACATCTTCCTCTGTGCTCTCAGGCACTGAGTGAGCTCTGCCCAGCGCCGCGCCAATGCCGCGCCGCACATCGACTGGCCAGATAAAAGCTCTGCAGCTGACGCCAGTAACCTCTCCAGAACTTCTATCTTTGTCACGAAGAATTGGCATGTACTGTAAAGAGCACCCCGTGACAGCCAAGGCCTGATTTTAAAGCACTTCAGCCATTATTAATTAGTGAGGTTGGCACAAAAAGATCCAAGTAGTGGAAGTAGTCATATCTATCGACTGATACGTGTGTGTGTATGTGTGTGTACCTGTTCAGTGGGTGTGAAATGTAGAACTCTGGAACCAAGGCAGAGTCCCCCCACACACACACACACCAGAGGATAGGCTTAATTACAGACTGACCTACTGCTCTGCAGGGTCTGTGGGACGTGGGGGCTCAGGAGGTTTGTGTGTGTGTGTGTGTGTGTGTGTGTTGTGTGTGTGTGTGTGTGTGTGTGTGGAGGGGGTGGTGGGGGGCGTAGAGGGCTTTTGGGATGCAGTGGGGCCCTGAGTGCACAGTGGCCCTACGGGATTAGGGCCTCCCTCTCTCTCTCTCTCTCTCTCTCTTCTCTCTCTCTCTCCTCTCTCTCTCTCATCTCTCTCTCTCTCTCTCTCTCTCTCTCCCCTCTCTCTCTCAGCAAGAGGCGCTGCTTACTCTCCCACTCTCACTGTGGTTTATCTGCCCAGCGGATTTCCTCCCAAGTAGCCCCTCTCCTCAGCCCCACCCCCCCCCCCCCCACCCCCCCCCCCCCCCCCCCCCCCACCAGCCTCCCAGCTCCCCGTTATCAATTAATGTAATAAAAGGTGGAACAAAGAACCGCTCCCTCCTCCTCGAAATAAAGACAGCCACCCCTCTTGAGGGCCGGGCTGCCGCTCCTTTGGCCCCCCCTAGTGCAAAAAAAGACAGAGCGAGAGAGAGAGAGAGAGAGAGAAAGAAAGGGAGAGAAAGAGAAAGAGAGAGAGAGGGGTTAGTTGGCTGCTGGTGCAGAGGGTGCGTGACTGTGTAAATGCACTGCGCGTGTCTCTCCAAGAGCAGATGCACACCCAACCCCAGACTACCAGCCCCCACCAGCACACACACACTCACACACACACACACACACACCCCAGAGTTCCTCCACCACCCCCAGCCGCTAGGCGCCCTCGTCATCCCTGCCGGTAGAAGCGGTGCTCTGGGCCGTGCCGTTAATGAGGAGTGTGTGTCCGTGTGTGTGTGTGTGTGTGTGTGTGTGTGTTGGAGGGGGGGAGGGGGGATATGAACTCGGCACACGCAGGACTCTGCCCCCCATTACGGCGGCCGATCTCCGGCGTCACCTCGGCACTCACCACACACTCTCGTCAGGCGCGGCGCCACCGCCGACTCTCCACGCCGCTCTTCAGTCCCCCGCGCCGCGCCGCTCGCCGCTAGCTACCCAGCCACTGCCCCGGAGAATATCGAGTGCTTTTTTAAACACACGTACACGCGTGCGTGGCTTTGCATGAGGGAGAGAGAGAAAGAGAGAAAGAAGAGAGAGAGAGATAGAGAGAGAGAGAGACTGATAGAAAGGTAGATGGGGGTGAGGAGAGGGAGGGGGCGAGAGTCAGACAGACAGAAAGAGAAATTAGTTTCACACAATATGCAAATGCATGCAATTGAAAAAAGGGGGCCTTTAAGTGACAGGTTGATATGTGATTAAACGACAATTAGAGAGCTGGAAATAAGCGGCGGCAGCAGGTCAAGTGCTGTGCTGTTGAGCTAAAAGGTAGCAGACTATTGAGGAAACATTCACAGGGGAGGCCAACGGCGGGACCCAAAACAAATTAGCAACCGAGAGAGAAAGAGAAAGAGAGAGAGAGAGAGAGAGAGGGGGAGTGAGAGAAGAAGCAGAGGAAAAGAGAGGTGCAACATGGACTTGTCAATAGGAATAGAAAAAGAGAGAATAAAATTCAGTCTGACTGAGTGGGAAAAAAAAACAGGCTCATGAGCATTGACGCCACTTAGCACAACACACAAGACAATAGACTGGAGTGTGTGTGTGTGTGTGTGTGTGTGTGTGTGTGTGTGTGTGTGTGTGTGTGTGTGTGCGCGCGCGTGTGTGTGTGCGTGTGTGTGTGTGTGTGTGTGTGTGACAGAGAGAGAGATGGATGCAGAGGTCATCCCCAGTAGCACCTGTGATCTATCCCACCCAGCCACCCATGTGTCACTCCCGGCTGGCGCGCGGCACACTCTTTAGCGCCGACACCGATGTGACACAATGCTCCTCGGCGTCCATCCATCCGTCCGGCCCGAGACCCTCCTCGCTCACAACTCACGACAAAACCCTCCCCCCGGAGACACATCGCCCGAGCGCCCTGTCCAAGCCCAATCGCGCCTGTGACCTCGTTTGCGTTTGATTGGCCTCCGTCCCTCCCCGAGACGGAGAGAGAGAGAGAGAGAGAGAGAGAGAGAGAGAGCGGCGAGAGCCCCTGGAACGTTCTCCCTCTCTCTCTCTCTTTTTTTCCTCCTCCCTTTCTTTTGGGTGGGACTTGGATTTGGGAGCTGGACACTGGCTGGCTGGCTGGCTGGCTGGTAGCTGGCTGCGAGGGATTTGCCTCTCTCCACAAGGCCTACATGAAAGGGCCAGAGCTACAGTGCGCCTGGGCAACAGATGGCCCAGGGCCAGTAATCCCCTTTGATGCCACACTGGGCAGTTGCTCCTGAACATCTCCCAGCAAAGCCCTGAAAACTTGAGCTACTTTTCCTCTAACTGACCCCAATTGTCAAGGAGCTGGCAGCTGTCAGACTCGGTTAGCGGTGTCTTCGCCATCTCTGAGACTGAAGGGCACAGGTTCCCCCCCTCCTCCCTCTCCTCACCGCCTCTCACGCCAGCTTCCTGTTTGTCGAGCGGCCTGCTCCATACATTCCACGGGTTACGGCACGACTGCCAGTGCACGCGGGGGTGTGCTTGAGTAAAAATGTGTGAAAACATGTACTGTATACGCACTCTTTCTCGCCTACACACGCATTTTAGCCGTGCAGTTATGCCATTCATTCAGAAGGACTTTACCTAGGCTGTGCAGGGTTGGGCCCTCCGATCACAGATGGCTAGTATTTAACTAAGAGGCTTAGCTTTCATCAGAGCTCACCTTATTTATGAGCAATTATTACTAACCTACTGTGTTGTTCTAAACTTCATCCGCAACCTGTCGTGTGACTCCGTGTTACCCAACTCTTTGCCCAACATTGCTCTGACAGAGACAAATGTCCTAAAGAACTTCAGAATTTCAGCATAGGGTTTCAGAGTGGTAATCCACAGGGATATTTG
>NC_085000.1:29400687-29433187 GCF_963854185.1 Sardina pilchardus | reverse complement strand
TGAATATGTATTGATATATTGATTTATACTGTAGATTGAAATAAGTATTTGTTGTATATCTCTGTTTCTGATGATTGTTGCATAGCATTTGTTTTACTGGCTGGAGTGGAGGTATTCAGTTATAACTTTATTGCCTTTAACTCATTTGAGTGCATTCCACTCAGATAAAACATTTTGAAACACTTTCCAAAAGCTTTCATTCTCATCGCTCAATCACACTTTCCTCCTCAAATATTACCCTAGTCAATAATTACACAACCAACCAAAGAACCCGCTTGAGAAATAAAACAAGAACAGGAAAAAGAGAAAATACTCAAAACACTCTTCATTGTTTGCCGGAGGCTTCGAGAGAGAGAGAGAGAGAGAGAGAGAGAGGCTGATAGGGAGCTTCTTCCTTTCCGAGAGAGAGAGAGAGAGAGGGATTTTTAGCGAGGTTATGTTCAGACGCAGATGTTTCTGAGGAAGGGTTTGTCAACCGAAGGATTTTCCACTGGGCCTGAAGTAAACACAGTGGACTCTGATGGCCCGCTCTGTTTGGAAGATGTGTTCTGGTGAAGACTAATCCCGCTCCCCTTCAATTAGATTTCCCCCCCGTTTTTTGTTAAATAAATACGGTGTCGGGGGAACCTAAACACAGATTTGCATGTGGCCCCACTTCTGGTGTCGCCTGCGGTCAGAGTGGGCTCTTAGGAGAGTCGGCCCGCCAAGGCCCAGGCTCCGGCTCGCCGAGGCCTGCGGACGAGGAGAACGAAGAGGGAAGCACCCGCTCTCTCTCTCCGTTTCTCTTTCCCTCTTTCTTTTTTTTTCCCCCTCGTTCATTCTCTTTCGGTGTTTCTCCGTGTTCTTACGTGTCCTGTGCTAGGTTTGTTGATTTGTGTTGTTAGGGGCTGGAGTCACAGCCCTGGAGCAAACGGAGATGTCACAATTGAATTTGGCTCCGTGTGTCCATGGCGATGTGGAGACCGTTTCTGTATATCTAAGTGGGAGAGGTTTTACTTTGAGGATGTGTGTGCTTGCGTTTATTTGTATTTGTGTGTGTGTGTGGGTGTGTGGGTGTATGTTTGTCCATACACACGCTACTGGTTTGTTAGGGGAGATTTGTTTCTTTCCTTTACTGAGCAGATATCCCCACCCTCCCCTGTTTTCACTCTGAGTTGGTGGGAGATTGATGACTGAATTGTGGAGAACATGTTAACAGTAAGCGCTGATTTATTGAGATACTCAGGGTAAGTGAGGCCGCGCAGACTCTGAGGGGAAAGGGAAAGATATAGGCCTTTTAAGTTAATGCAGAAATAGAGCCTTTTTAAGTAATAATTGTGATTACTGTGCGAGTGGGCGAGCGAGGTCTGAGGGGGAAGGGAGGAGAAGGAGAGAGAGCCCAGGCCGCAAGCCTTCAGCTTCTAACAGGAGCTCGGGAAGAACTCTACCTCACACACACACACACACACACACTTAAAGACATACACAAGCACACACAAACAGTGTTGTTAGCTTAGTGCTTTCGGTTGCATTCTCTTGAATTTAATTGAAATTAACTGGGTATATTTTCAATTTCTTGCCTACACGAGGGATCATGTCGCGCCAAAGCCTTTGAGTTAGAATAATACAGCAACAAGTGTGTTTCTTGGCAGGCGGCGTCTGGAAATCCCACCAAAACAGCGATGCAATTTTAGAGGAATCAGACTCTCCCCTACCCTTTAGCTCCCGCCGTCCCCCGCCAATATTTACCTTGAGAATATTCAGCCGACATTCAAAACTTGGTTCAAGGATTCATACCACCAGAATACGATCCACTCTATTTCTTTCATTATTTTTATTTATTTATTTGTTTCATTTTCCTCCCGCAAGCATGGGATGAGGAATAATGTTTCCTCTGGAAGAGAAATTGCTCTGTTTTTTTTTTTTTTTTTTTTTTTTACTTGAGCCACCTTTTAGACTGAGTGAAATGTTTCCCCCCAGTTCGCTCAGGGACGACTTTATTTCTTAGCGGGGACTTAACACTCACTCAGTTCCCCCATAAATACAGCGTTTCCCCAGCAGCCAGCCTGCCATAACTCATCCTCCTAACTCTCCGGCTAACTCAAGTCATATAGCAGAGAGAGAGAGAGAAAGAGAGAGAGAGAGAGAGAGATGGGGGGGGAGAAGAGGTAGAGACAGAGACAGAGAGAGAGGGGAGTTTGTTAGTCATTCCTACCCCCTTCTCAGTTTGGAGACACAGACAGAAGAATCCAGCTGTACACAGTACCTTCGGCTGCACAGTAATCTCTGTCTGACGCCGGGCTTGAACCTGCGCGCAGTTCAGTGTGAGATGCAGACTTAGCGCTCCTGTTTGGTTTGTCATTGGCAGATGTCTCAGCGCCATGTAAGAGAAATGACAGGGGGTGTGACGGGAAAGGCAGCCGCAGTTACTGCCCCTACTGCTCTCTCTCTCTCTCTCTCTCTCTCTCTCTCTCTCTCTCTCTCTCTCTCTCTCTCTCTCTCTGACAGGGAGATGTTTGAGTGTTTGTTTCTCTCGGTTCTTAATAAAAGCGTGTAGCCCTGCTCCGCCAGCACCTGTTGGGGCCTGGGGTTGGCGCAAACACAGCAGCATCAGCAGCAGTGGCAGCAGCAGAGGTACAGGTAGCAGCAGCAGCAGCAGCAGCAGCAGACGCCTGCATGCTCGCTTACCAGCCTAACTACCAGCACCCACGCACACCCCCCCACCCCCCCCCCCCGCCCCACCCCGCCCCACCGCCCCTCTCTCTCCCTGCTGAGGGAAGCGCTTATGCACGTTTGTTTTTCCCCCGTAGTCGGTGAAAAAAGCCTTTCGGCAGAGTGGATTCACTCGGCAGATAAAAAAACCCCACCATCATTAATAATCAGCGCGCAACGGAAGGAGGAACGAGGTGCATTAGGAGGGAGAGTGGAACCAGCGTGGAGGTGATTTGATGCTTAAGGAGGCCGAGGGGAGAGGCAGATGCTCTGGCACAGGTGACGGGACGGAGCGGAGCGCGGGGGGCTCCCGCGCGGCAGCTGGAGGTGCGGAGGCACGCCGTTTGTCGGCCGAGGAGGGTGGGGGGGGGGTGGGGGGGTGGGGGGTTTGCTTTGTGATCTCGGCGTTCGCGCGCAGCCCGGAGGAGACAGTCGCTCTCGGCGGGCCGGCCCAATTGGTTGTGATCCCGCCTGCTGGCGCCTTCTGTTCCTGCAGGAGCCGCTCCCAGCGGCCAGGGCCCGAGCCCAGCGCCTGACAGCTCCTCCAGCCTCTGAAGTCCTCTGAAGTCAGAACCTCCACCTCCCCCACCCACCCACCTCCAACCTTCAGCGTACGCAAACACACACACACACACACACACACACAGCAACCATCCCACCCCCACCCTCAGTCTCAAATACACACACACTTGCACACTAGCTATCCCACCCCCATCTTCATTGTCAAATACACTCATTTGCACACATGCCAGCCTTTTCGACCCTACCCCCTACTTTCAACATACACACACACACACACACACACACAAACACACAGGGAGAGCTTTTCCCACCACCACCACCACTTTTCTCCCCTGCCAGTCACCCCCAACCCCCCCACACAGCCATTTTGATGTGTCGTG
Organism: Sardina pilchardus; assembly: GCF_963854185.1. Lineage (NCBI taxonomy): Eukaryota > Metazoa > Chordata > Actinopteri > Clupeiformes > Clupeidae > Sardina > Sardina pilchardus. The sequence goes on along the minus strand of NC_085000.1, from coordinate 29,429,594 downwards.
GCACTTTGGATTTTTGTTGTATTTGCGTTAAAAGGAGGCGGGGGGGGGGAACGACACGCTTGGAGGAATTATAGTCACCCCGTTAGTCACGGCGCACACAGGAAGGTGAACAACCGCACCGCGCCGCACCGCTCTGTCCGTCTTCCCCCGCTTTTTGATCTTGCCATCAAATCTCCTCCAATTTTACGAGTGCCGCTCACCGGGAGGAGAAAGCGGGAGGAGAAAGCGCCTCAGAGAGGGAGAGACGCCACAGAAAATATGCGGGAGCACGCCATCACTTTTGATAAAGACGCCCCGTAAAAACACAAAGAGCCGGAGCGCCAGGAAAGCCAAGGAGAAGAAAAGAAAACAAATAAGCAATGTGCCAGTGTGAGGTACCGTCACCTGAGAAGGCCCGTTTCATCTCCTTGGCACGGCACCGACGCGCCTCGCACTTTACTTTCTCCCGTACTTCCTGCTCCGCTACCAGTTGATTTGCACAGTAGACCACAGAAGAAGGGAGCAAAAAACAAAAAGCAAAACATTTTTTTGTGTGTGAATGTGTGTGTGTTGAGGGTGGGGGGGGTAATATTTTGGGCACTAACTAGCTTAGCGTGGCTATGAGGCTCTGTGTGTTAATATTTGTTTATTGGTCGCGCGGTGTTAAGCTGATCAGCGGGGTGACGTGTTGCCTGGTTGCCCTGGGCGATGCCAGCTCGCGGGCTTGGCGGCGGTTCAGAGGATGGATGTCTTCAGAGCAGTGGGGGCCCGACGCTAGCTTTATTGCGCATCAGCTGGGTACCAAACTAATTTGATAAAGCGCCACTTAATACAGCGTGCACACGCACACACACACACACACACAGACACACACACACACACACACACACACACACACACACACAGACACACACACACAGGCACACACACACACACGCACAAACAAACAAACACAAACATGCGCACACACAAAAACTTTCACACACACACAAACACACACACACACACACACACACACACACACACACACACACCAAGGAGTATTGGCACCAATTTTGGCACGCTGTCAACTGTGGTATGCCGCCTGGCACCGTATTGGCATGGCACTCCACCGTGACTCACAAAAAAAAGCCAAGAGAGTGCGCAAGCAAACAGAGAACGTACTGTAACTTACAGAGAACAGGAACAACAGACAGAGAGAGAGAGAAAGATAGAGAGAAAAGAACAGAGAGAGAGTGGACAGAATAGAAAGAGAGAGAAAAGGAAGAGAGAGAGAAAGAGAGAGAGAGAGAGAGGAGATGTTGGTTTAGTAATTACTACCCCGGTGCAGTGGCGGTGGAGGACAGTGGAGGCAGTGAGTGGCAGGCCCAGCGTTGAGATAATGAAGGGGTATCGTTGCAGCTCTGACAGTGTTAATCTCCACATTGCTCCTGCCGATGGCTTTGGAGGTGGTGGAGGGGAGGGTGGAGGGGAGGGTGGGAGGGGGTGCAGGGAGGGCTGCCCACCATATTTACCCTGCCGGAGAGAGGCCGTCAAGCCCACCTGACAACACAGTTTACCCAGCAGCGGCCCAACACATCCTTTCACCCTCCCCTCCATTCCTCCCTCGCTCCCTCCCTCCCTCCCCCGCTCCCTTCTTTTCTCACCGCTGTCGTGAGATGCTCATCGAAGCCTACGTCCCTGCCTCTGTAATACAGCCTGCCCAGGGAGAAGCCTTCAGCACCCATACTCATCTTAAGCAGAAAAGAAAGGAGAAAGGGACAAGAAAAGAAAAGAGAGAGAGAGAGAGAGAAAGAACACAGGAGAGAGATAGAGAGAGAGGTAGAGCCGAGAACTTTCTTCCTCTGCCTCACTTCTTCCTCTTTGTTTTTTTTTTGTGTGTGTGTTCTGTTTTGAACTTTCTGAAGTACTGTTTAAGCATTGGCAGAGCACCGGCAGAGACGTATGAATATGCAGAGCGCCATATGGCGACGCTAGCACTGGGACTAGGTGTGTCCAGGAGGTAGAGCACTTGTCGATGGAGCCCCCCCACCCCACTCCTAATCCCCACACCACCACCTTCTCTCCTCCTCAGATTAGCACAGCAATAATGTGCAAAGAAAAGCACCTTTTTTTTTACCCAGCATGCCTCTCGTTTCTCTCTGTCACTCGCACCCTTTACTTCACCCATGCATCACACACAACAGCACAGAGCTGGTGTCGAGTTAGTGTGTGTGATCCACAGCTTTCGACTGGAAAAGAGAGGTGGAATGGAAACAGAGCAGAGAGAGAGAGAGACAGACAGAGAGAGAGAAAGAGAGAGAGAGAGAGAGAGAGAGAGAGAGAGAGAGAGGGAGGGAGCTATAACTGGTAAGGCCCATGCTGCGGTTGTGTTTTTGGTGTTCAGATGCTGGTCTTGACACCAGCGTGATTAAAAGTGATATTTCTGACACATTAGGATGCGCACGGGAAGTAACCTTCTCTAAAGCGCTCATTATTAGATGCATGGCGGACCTGAATATTTATAAAATCGCCGTTAATAATTAATAACGGCAATCTGCTACAGTAATTCAGCAGATTTGCACTTCAACAGAGTATCCGTTTTCACTTTAAAATAATAATAAGGGGAATGCTAATGCCTCTGCAATCTAACCTGTGCAAGTCTGGAGGGTTCAGGGCACGCTGTTAGATTGCCATTTAAGGCTATTTTTTATTATTACTACATTTCAGCTGTATGCATCAGTAGTGGTTAAAAAACAATGTTTTTGTCGGTCTTTGCAATCAAAATGGTGTCACTCTTCTAGATCATGAGCATCTATCCGCTTGCACTCAACAATTGTGCAACGCAGCCTTGTTTGTCGCTTCCTTTTGAGGGTATGTCACCTCTATAAAAAACCAGGAAACAAACTCTTTTGGTGTAGAATATACAAGTAGCAGTTGTGGTTTTATCAAAAGCAAATTCTTTGTTTGAGTCAGCCAGCAACACTTCCTTTTGTGTTTGTCGGACCAAAATAGCATGCACTTTCTGTAAAGTACCTCTCTTTTTTTTTCGCCAGCTTCACTCGAACAGCCCTGGTTTCAAAGAAGGCAGCTCTCGCTCAGTCACAAGTCAGCCATTTAGATAGTCAAGCAGGAACAGAGAAGAAGAAATATATCAGGGCCTGAAATAAAAAAAATATACAAAGAAATAAATGTGCTTTGAGATAAAGCCACTAATACAAAATAGACTTCTGTTTTTCTGTCAGATACATGATGTTTGCGATGCATTCGGTTGAGAGGATATGGGTAGTGTGTGTGTTTCTGTTAGTGCATGTGCTTGTATATACGTATATATATATATATATGTGTGTGTGTGTGTGTGTGTGTGTGTGTGTGTGTGAGTGTGTGTGTGTGTGTGCATCTGTGTTGATTCAGACAGTGCTGAGTGGCAGAAGTGAGATGACCCATAGCCCACAGCATGAAGAGGCTGTGAGAGGGGCCTGCAGAGCCCCTGCTTCATAAAGGAGGGGTGCCCTGTGCTCACTTTCCCGTCTCATACACACACATACACACTCACATACACACACGCACACCTACACTCACATAGTCACACACACACACCAGGGCTGGACTGGGACCAAAAAACGGCCCGGGCATTTTTGGCCATAGTGGCCCACCATGATAATTTACACGATAAAACATATGTGCACACTGTTTTGTTTGTAAAAAATATTTAAGTAAACCGCAGTAGCCTGCATGGAAGCGAGTAGGCTAGCCTACCCTTGCTAAAAATATATTAATTATCACACACACACACACACACACACACACACACACACACACACACACACACACACACACACTAGAGTGACCTAAACCAGCAAGGATGAGGTTGTGCACAAAACTCATATGCTATTAAATGCTTCACTAAATAAAACCTGCTATAATTTATGTTAAGCATTTGCACAGTTTTAGCCAACAATTCACCTTCATACTATTTAGTGAAGATGTATAGGCTACACATCCCAAAACATTTTCATTGTTAATTCCATGGGCTATCGCCATTCCTGTTTCATTCCATAGATACAGACGGTTAGAAGGTTGCCGCCCCCTCTGTGGGGGAAAACATGCTAACATCACACATGAAAGTCAATGGGGCTAACTCGCTAGCAGAACACAAATGTTTTCCCCCACGGGGGATGTTTCAGCCATGGTTAACACGGTAACTGGGGGCGGTAACCACGATTATGACGAGATGCCGTCTGTATGTATGCGTCTGACTGCATGTCTGTGTGTATGGGTGTCTGCTTGTCTGCGCAAAGAAATTTGAAGTTTGCTTGTTGTACTGCGTCAAGATTGACAACAATTTCGACCAATCGTGACTGTCTTAAGATTTCAGAAGGTTGATGGCGAGCCGACAACTCGTTAATTTGATGGGTATCGCAATTCAAATGCATGCGAGAGGGGTAGGCCTACACAGAAACCACACAAAAAGACGCGCTCACACTATAAAACTTTGTTCTGCTTAACTGGGTGCTGAATCCTACATAGTAGGCAGGTTAATAGGCTAGCCTACATCTAAGAAGCAAGGGGAAGCAGCAGTCGCAGATTTCAAACTTTTAATTGTTCGTTGTGCGCCCAAAAAGTTCAGCCAACATTTCGGCTACTTCTTACCTGGCTCACAGTAGCTATTCTGACCTCCTCCTCAATCTGTCACTGCTGGGTCACGTCTCTCACCTCTTCCTCCTCCGAATCAATTTTACTAGCTACTCCTTCCTCTGTGTAACTACGCTACTCTGTTGCACACTCACATGTGCCTCTCTGAAGCCTGTGCACTCGGTGCTGCTTCTGCACTGCTGCTATGTCGACGGCCCTGTTTGAACTTGTGGTGGCAAACATTTCTGTAATTTTAGCACATTTTGCTGCATCCACTTGTAGGCTTTTGCCTTTTATCTCGTAACTTCTCTGCGGCCCCCTTGCGCTTTTATGGTTTGTCTTTGTACATTTTCATATACGGACGGTCTCAAACTCCGGTCGAACTCCAAGAGGGAGATGAGGCCGGGAGGGAGACAGGGAGGGGCCTGAGATTTCATTAGACTAGCTCAATGTCCATTAAGGCAGTCAACCAATGGGCCGCAATTCGCGAATCGCTACCGTTGTGGCCGTACGCTATATAAATGAGCCTAATATTTTTTTGTAATTATGAAATTATGACAGCCTCGGCCCAAATATATGCGTCGGCCCACCGGGCATTGCCCGGTATGCCCTATGGCCAGTCCATGCCTGACACACACACACACACACACACACACACACACACACACACACACACATTGAGGCTGAGCCCATTGTCTCTCTGTCAGGATTGGTCACAGCAGCATGCTCTCTGGAGTCTCATTGTGTCTTCAGCAACATACACACACACACACACACACACACACACACACACACACACACAGCGCCTCCCGCCAACTAGCTTAGCAGTTGACCGGCTGACTGTTAGCCTCCTGTTTCCTCTTAACTGCAAGGCGACCCACTGCTGAAACACCACACCTATGGCTATAGCTGAGGCTTTGGTCTTTCCTGTAATGCATAGATTCTATACAGCTCAAGCAACATAGTGAGGGGAAGAACCGTATGCGCATACGACATGAGTGTACGAGTAGCAAAATTGTGAGAGGGTCTTTTTTTTTCTTTTTGCAAAAGGGCAAGTAGAGGTCTTATAGAATCTTTAGGCCTGGTGTCTACCTGTAGCGAGAGACATTTAGGGGACACCTGCGAGCCATTGCTGCGCACATAAAACAGAGAGAGAGGGAGAGAGAGAGAGAGAGAGAGAGAGAGAGAGAGAGGGAGAGAGATAGAGGAGGGAGGGAGGGAAAAATGGGGAAAGTCTGTGAAGCAGAGCAAATGTTTTAATGGCGGTCTGGGATCGATGTTGTCAGCACAGCGTCCTGTCTGGAAATGTTTTTTTTTTCTTTCTCTCTTTTCCCCCCCTAATGTCACCTCTTCCTGTCATTTGAAGGAGAAGGGTGCAAGGATCTGCAGTGAACAATGAAAAAAAGCCGAGCAGAATTTGAGGAAATTGCTTTAAAAACATTGAATGCTCACAAGCCCCGTTGTATCTGAAAAAGAAATTTAAGAAGTAACCTTGGAAATCAATTAAGCATTCCCCGGGAGCTCAGGCTGTTTCCAAGGATAGGCCAACTCCTCTGTTTTTTCTCTCTCTCTCCCTCTTCCTCACTCTCTCCATCTCCCTCTCTCTCTCTTTCCCTCTCTTCCTCGTGCCCTCTTTTACTTAGACGTTTTGCCCGTCAAACAAACATCCTCTTAAACAAGACGCTTTGTCGGGCCCCGGCCCCTTTTATATATTTATTTTTCGCTGCAAAGTGCCTTATAGGCTGTCAACATGTCTTAAGAGTCTTGTTAAAGAAATGCCACAACTCATCTGGCTTTAATGTAATTCATATGCTGATGAAAGGGGGACATGTCCAAACATCTAAACAGCGGAGCTTTTTAGGTTTCACATTGAGGTTATCCGAGAGGGCTTTTGTGATGATTGACATTATCTGGCCTGACAGAGCTTCATAGCAAGGTTAAGCTAATGCTCACAAGCCCACTGGCCACAGAAAAGTGCCCCCTCCCCTTCCACATTGCTTCCTGTTTAGGCGTGTGGTGTCTGGGCTTAAGGGGTGGGGGGGGGGGGGGGTGGTGGGGGGTGCACGGCAGGCGGTTGAGGAAGTGAGTGTCTGGGGGGTGGGTGGCGGGGATAGGGGGGTGGTGGTCTGGTTGCCGTGGCAGCACTGTCCGGCATGAGGGGACAGGTGGAGTGTGTGTTGTCGTTAAGCGGCGGCTCATCGAGTTGTAGTGTCCGCATGCGCACACACACACACCACACACACACACACACACACACACATGCGCGCAGAGGCAGGCAGGCCACCCCAAGGAGAAGCAGTGAGGCTTGCTCGGTAACTGTGGAGCTGTAAAATTAAACACACGCCCCCCCCACCACCAACACCCCCCACCCCACCTCTCTCAGCTAATGACCCAGAGTGCCAGGAGCCAGTCTCCTGGGTCCCCTCCTGACCTAGGTGTGCCCGTCACTGTGGACAGACAGGGCCCGTCAAGCGCCTCCTCCTCCTCCACCTCCTCCTCCTCCTCCTCCTCTTTCTCCTTCTTCTCCTCCATCCATCCTCCCTTTCCTCGTGCCCCTCCACAGGGTGCCCAGGAAGTAAAGCACAGCTCGCGCTCAAGTTAATGTGCACGAGTCCCAAAGAGAGAGGAGCTTTTGGAGCCATCAGCCTCCCCACAAACGCACACGCACACGCACACACACACACACACACACACACACACACACACACACACTACACAGAGCTCCCCTCAGCCAGACACTGCCTGGCTCAGTGGTGTGTGCCACCAGTACGGAGACTGCACGATTGCTCTCTCTCTCTCTCTCTCTTTCCCTTTCTTTCTCTCTGTATCCCTCTCTCGCACGCTCTCTCTTTCTCACTCCCTCGTGTCTTGTTTGTGGCAGCCCCGTCATTAACCCTTTGCGCTCTGCCAACACGGATCTGCAACCGATCCCCTCTGGCTGCTGCCAGGCGGGGTGCCCCCTGCCGCGCCCGCCCTGTGCCAACACTGCCAGCCCGCTCATGAGCATCCCCGCCTCTCTCTCTCTCTCTCTCTCTTTTGCTCTCTCTATCTCTCTCTCCCCCTCTTTCTCTATCAGTTTGCCTTTCCACATACAAATTTGTGTCTGGCTCTGTAGCATTAGACAATTGGCATCCTAAGGTGGACCCAAGCACAAATATGGACGCCCCCGTGGGCTTTTAAAAACTCCGACCCTGACCAACAGGGTCAGCTGGAGGAAAGAAAGAAGCAGCCGACTTATTTGCTCTTCAACTCGCCTAAGAAACGACAAAAAAAGCTTTGTCAGGGGTCGAACCAGCGCGAAAATTAGGGTTTGCAGAGGTTCTCCGCCTGTCACAGTGCCTCTCGTCACACGCGCACACACACACACACACACACACACACACACACACACACACAGACACGCACGCACACAGTCGTTTGTCTCCCACGGCTGATGAGCGAACAAGGCAGCCTTCTTTACTGTGGGTGGAAAATCATAATTGCTTGCAGTAAACAACAAAAAAAACCACACTCACATACACACACATATAGAGACACACACACGCACGCACGCAGGCATGCACGCTTACCCGCATGCTACATAAACACTGTGTTGCAGACAGACAGACCACCTCGTCAAGCAGCGCACATACACAAATCAATGAATTTCCTCCCCCTTAAAATACACATTGTACTGTATGTATGTTTATGGTCCATTGTCCTGGCCCTGTGCACATGTTTGTTTGTGTGTGTGTGTGTGTGTGTGTGTGTGTGTGTGTGTGTGTGTGTTTTGCGGCAATATGGCAGCACTGTTTCACTTGGCTGAAGGCCTCTCTCTGTCTGATTATGGCCGGAGGAGGCTGCCGTGAAGTCAGAGTGGGTCCCTCAAGGTCGACCCAAAGACAGCACGCAAGCGTTCAGGGTCACCTCCGCCACTAAAAGCAATAAGTGCTTTATTGATAGAAAAGAAGCACACAGAGACAGCAAGCAAGCAGATGTTCTAGCAGCTGATTAATAATAAAACAGATTTGCGAGTGTGTGTGCGTGTGTGTGTGTGTGTGTGTGTGGGTGTGTATGTGTGTGTGTGCTTGTGTCAATGGGTACAGAATGTGTTGTATTCTCCTCAGTTTCCTGTCATGGGTGTGTTTTGAAGGGGAGGGTGGAGAAAATAATGTGTCAAGGTGTATTGGGGTGTGTGTGTTTTGTAGTGCAAAAAAATGTTTTGTGATATTTTGAGCGTAATTGTTTTGCTGTGATGCATTTCCTCCGAGTAAAAGATTGATCCTCGCAATGGAATGTAAAAAATCCATTTGACTCCATCAGATGAAAAAAAAAAAGAACAGAGTGATCGAGGGTGTGTGTGTGTGTGCGTGTGTATCTGTGTGTGTGTGTGCGTGCACGTGGGGATGGAATGTGTGGCATTGTCCCAGGAACACCCTCCTGAACAGTTCACACATTCCTGTTGCTTTTTTTCTTCTCTAACATCAGATTGCACTTTTTGCAAGTCGTATCTGACTGCTACCTGCGGTTCGTCACTTAGTGCTCTTCACTCTCCAACCATCCTTTAAAGAACATGAAGGGTGCTTGGCTGACAGTGATGACATTTCTCACTTTTCAGACATAGTAGTCGTCGGTTTTTTTTTTTATTCCGTAAGAACAGATTGTTCCTTGAGCCAGATGAACCCAACAGGGTAATTTAACTGTGATTTTACCCTCATTAACTTTCATTTGACACAGCCCTCCCTCTCCACATCCACCCTCCATAAAAAACGTTCAAAATCCTGGTAGAGCTTCCCTGAGTCGGAGGCCAGTGTTCACAAATCGCGCTCATATACCAGGATGAAGCCGCGCTCTACACAAACCTGTTCGCCCAGAAGAATGCTGGGAAAATTCCACCCTTCTGCCTGACGCCCCCCTCCAGTCACTGGGGCTCTTCTTAATTCCCCCTCGGTGCGTCTCTCCCCCACCACCCCTCACACACACACACACACACACACACACACACACACACACACACACATCCCTCCCTCCTCCTCCTCCTCCTCCACCTCCTCCCCACTCATCTCTTCATCACCCCAGTCGTCTCCCCCAACAACATAAACTTCTCCTCCTGACTCTTTCCCCAGCCGGAACAAAAAAAAAAAAAGAAAATGGTAGGAGGAACGCAGGGGGAAAAAAACCTGGCTTTTTGGCAGTGGCATTGTTTTTAATCATCAGAACCTAGAAATTATTATTATCACTTCTGACGCGGCAATTAAAGTCTCAGGTCAGGAGCGGCGGCGGGCTGTGATCAGCGGCGGAGCCGAGAAGTTTTAATTAGACGATCAGAACCATTAATGCACAAAAAAAAGGTGTGCGCTGGGAAATTAACGCCAACGTCTTAATCAGGGTTAGCGACTCCGAAGAGGAGTCAAGTGAACAGAGAGCAAAAAACAAATCATTTCCGCACCACTGGGACAAAACTCAATTAAATATGCATGCAGAAAATGGAAATTTTTTAGCATGGGCAGAACCCGACGGAGGGAGGGAGGGAGGGTGGGGTGGGGTGGGGAGGAGAAGAGAGAGAGAGAGAGAGAAAGAGGGAGAGAGGGAGAGAAAAAAGAGAGAAATACCGCAAAGTCTGGCGGCCCGGGTCGTGGACCTGCTTATTGTTATTCTTGTGTAATAAAAATGAAGGAGGGGGCCGGTTTGCCAGGGTCTGGGGCTTCGGTGGCGTATTTGTCCATCCGTCGCCTTCCGCTCGGCTTCCCCGTGGCTGCGGCTTGGGCCTGCCGCAGAGAACAGAAGGAGGGGGGTGCTGTCTCTCCTGCAAGCAGTAAATTAAAAGGCTAAAGACAGAAGAGGGGGTGTGTATATGAGTTGTGTGTGTTAAAGGGGGGGAGTGTTAAAGGATAGGTCTATGATTTGGCGTGCTCGTAGATGGATTATGTTTTTGTATGTGGCCACTCTATCAGTGGTTAAGAGTGGGGCTTTAAACCAATGCTTGTCAGTTGAACATTTCGGGTGCTGGCGCGTGGGCAACTGACGGAAAGTGTTGGAGCACTCATGTCAGCACCTATACTCTCTCTCTCTCTCTCTCTCTCTCTCTCTCTCTCTCTCTCTCTCTGTGAATGAAGCAGGAGATGGCGGATCCTATAACTGAATCTCACAAAGCTTTTAAATCTTGTAGCTGCACTTTTGGTCAAGATATAGAGCTCACAAAAGAATCCCACAAACAGCAAGCCCATTAAATGATGAGTTTTCTCACTGGCCTGCATCTTATGAACATTAACTCCTGAAATTATGATGGTTCTGTCAGTTGAGACAATTGTAAAATGTGTAAAAAAATAAATGTAAAAACAAACTTTAACACATTGTTGTAATCTGCAAGGAATTGCAAAGCAAAAACACACAAGACTCTGTCTCTGAGCTGAGAAGTGCAGCTGTTAGTATGGTGTGAGCTCAGACCCGAGCATGGTGCCAGGTGATGAGGCTGTGGGTTATATCTGTATACATGTTCCTGTGGGTTATATGTATACATGTTCCTCCGAAAGCCCAGTTTGCTAACCTGCGTTCTGTCTCGGGGGTGATGGTTGGGGGGGTGGGGGTACAGAAAAAGAGAGGGAGAAAGGGGGAGAGAGAAGGGGTGCAGGACACGCCAATCTAAGCAGTCATTAACAGCACCCCCCCATCACCATCACCACCACCTCCTCCTCCTCCTCCTCCTCCTCCTCCTCCTCCTCCTCCTCCTCCTCCTCCTCCAGCACCAGTGGCGGCGTGATTGCAGTCTGCGCACGTTCAGGCAAATAATGCACTTCCAACAGCATTATTAGGATTTGAAACACCACTTGATTGGGCATGATATCATTCTGGCGCATAAACAGAAGCTCGGCGTTAAACAACAAGACACGGAGGATTTCAAGAGCTCTAAGAGAGGAGAGAGTTCACGGGAGCTTTTTCTTCATTTAGACCATTAGCTACGTTGCACTTATTTCATTCAGAGCCCAGGCAGGGACAGTAACATCTTTTATGTGCGTCTCAGTGAGAGCAGATAAAAGAGAACTCTTCTCTCTCTTCTCTCCTCTCTCTCTCTCCCTCTCTCTTTTCTCTCTCTTTTCTCTCTCCTCTCTATTCTCTCCTCTCTCTCTATCCCCCTTCTCTCTCTCTCTGTCTCTGTCTCTGTCTCTCTGGCACTGCTGTGCTCCTGTTATTGTATTTGTTTGAAAGTGTTTGAAACATTTTTGGTGCCTTTTGTGCCTGTTCTCATTCCCATATAAAGCCGGCGTTTTACAGCCGCCACAGGTCTGCACAGTTTCCACAGAAAAATCTTGTCAGCCGCCGCAATAAACAGTGCCAGAAAAGCAAGTTCCATCTAGTCGCATCAGCATTTCAAAAGCCTGTGTCTTCTTTAAACTTTCCCCACTTAAATAAAAAAGTAGACAACAGTCACAGACCAGAAATAACCTTAAAACACACCTCCCAAACACACCCATCCATTTAGAAAACAAATATCAGAGAGTCACGATATATATATTATGTAGCCTACTGTATGCATAGGAAAAGAAAAACACTATATGGCTTTTTGTTGCCTTGATATGTTTACATTTGATATATTTATTGACGCTCCGTTTTCACCCCGGCTGCGCACGCGTGCTGAGTGGCCCGGTGAGAGTCGCGTCCGGGGCTCCCAAAGGAGCGTGCTGCTCTTTCATGTGTGTCCCCTCGCTGATTTTTATCACACTGCGCGCTATCATGCACGCATCACAGCGGGCGGTAAACAACACCGTTGCTATAGCGATACTCCATTGTGAGCGGCCGCGGAAGGAGGCGGGCGGCTGAGCAGGGACCAGGGCCAGCAGCGGGGGGGGGGGGGGACGGATGGACAGACAGACAAACGGACGGAGGGGTGTCAGGGGAGGGAGGCGGCGGGTCTTTTTTTTTTCTTCATTTAAAGGGGATGGGGAGGTGGGGGGTAAGTGAACTGTTCATAAATGGTCACCCGCGTTTATTTAACAGCGCGGCAAAATTTCGAGATATCCTCAAGATGTTTATTCGCTCGTTAAAACAAGCGCTCTCTCTCTCAGGCTCTTTCTCAGTGGCTGTGGACTTCTTCTCCCTCTCTGTTACCCCCTCTTAGTGCATTAATGTACACGTAGTGCTTCTGTTTAGCAATCACGCCGCTATCCTCCTCGCAATCAGAGCATGTTGACCTGCTGGTAGTATAGAGGTTTTGTTTGCTAAAAATGCACATAAATACTTTTGTAATGGAAAGACACGGCTTCTCGGGGGGTCATTTCCTACAAGGAAAGGCAAGATTGCGATGCAAAGGAAACGGGTAGTTAAACCATGAAATACTGAGCACAGTAAACAGAAAAATGACCTCTGCCGGTACGCCCAAATGACCTCAATCTTCCTTCAGAGGTGTTCTGAAAAAATACTTCAAAATTTATGTCTTCCACTTCCTAATAGTTTTTCCAGCTGATTTTTTTTTTACCCCCCCCCCCCCCCCACCTACACACACCTCCCCCCCTTGAATTGCTGTCCTCTACAGCGTGACCTTTTTACCCCTCCTCACAATTGTCTTGCTCAAAAATGTACAGTTACGTTGCCTGTTTATCCCCCCATCATCCGAGGAACCTGTGTAATGGCATGTCATTGTTTCGCTGAGGAAGTCCACTGTGTAAATACTGTAACTGAGAAAGCATGTGCGGGGAGCGCCGGGCGCATTGTATATGTGGCAAGGTTAGACGCTAACCTTGAGGTGAGCTATTTGTTCATATTGAAAGCTAATTTTACCGGAGCTGAGCAAGATGAACAAACAGGGCTGTAAAAAGTGTGTGTCGCAGGAATCTTCCTACTCATAAATTTAGGCATTCAGAGTAGTATGAAATCGGGGTTTCAGACGAAGTCTATTTTTTGGAGGGGTTTTGTGAATAGCTCTGTAACCCTTTAACTTTTTATAACTAGGTTTTAAAGGAGCATACATGAGCTTGTTTTTTAAAAATAGATGTTACTGTAGGTGTCTGACTGTTTCCATATCTGATCTGATCTCTTGTTTGAGTAAGACAGTGGAAAACCAAGGGGTTTCTTTGACGAAAAAAATGAGTTGCACTCAAAAATAGCCTGGGTGGCCACGCAGAAATTCCACTAAACATCACAGTGTGTGTAGAGACGCACACTGATGCAGGCACGTCCTCTCCTGGCTCCTAGACCTGTAAGCTTTTGTGGCCCAGCTAAGTCGGAGGGATCGAGACAAGATCAGAGAGAGAGGCCTGCAGAGCCTATCCTCTCTCTAACTCCCTCTAACTCTCTCTCTCTCTCTCGTTCTCTCTTTCTTTCTTTCTTTCTTTCTCTCTGTCTTTTTCTCTCTCTCTCTTTCTCTCTCTCCCCCTGAGCCACGACACAAAGCGCAAAAGGTACCACCGTTTTTCTGCCCTAAAAAGGCATCTCTCTCTGGGCAGGAATGCCCGGGGGGTGGCAGCTGCAGCGGGGGTTGGGGGCTGAGTGGGGGACTGAAGCCGGCAGACGTGCCCTGAGGACGAGGACGGCCTAAAATAATGACAGAATAAATGAATCAGTCAGCACTCGACGGCACCCAATCGCCAGCGCTTTTAAAAGCAATCGCATGCCCTTTACCAAGCACCGCGATCCCCCCCCCACTCTTAAGGAGGATAAATTTAAACAGAGAGGTAAATGTTGCGGGTGGGACAGAGTGAGAGAGATAGAGAGAAAGGGGGATAGAGAGAGAGAGAGAGAGAGAGAGAGAGGCAGAGAGGCTATCCAGCAGGGCTTTGCCACCGTCATCAAGTATTCATGGCAGACTGAAGAGCCTACCTGCGGTGTTTTGGAGGACTGCCCGTCTGTGTTTAACCTCAGCTCTGCTGCGATGCTGGCAGGATAAGAAAGCGCCGCAGCCCACTCCCAACCTCATCTGGGCACTGGGGGAGCTCAGGGAAGCAAGAGGGGTGTCTGAGGGGAGAGAGAGAGGGAGAGAGAGAGAGAGGGAGAGAGAGAGGGAGAGAGAGAGACTTGCTGTGATAATGAATGGGTCAGTAGCGAGTGTAAAGCTCTTGAAGCTGGACCACATAGTTCATGGACGTACTGATGGTAAGGGTTTGGTTCAAGGGAGACGTCATGTCTGTCCAGTCTCTCATCCTCAGCCCATGGGCTTCACCAAGCCTGAAGGTATCATATACTGTATGAGTTAAGGGTTTCAGTAGCCTCTCAGGCTAACTGGGCTACCTGAACAGGTATTCATTGGCTGTCCACCACCATCCACCATATTGTGTGTGTGTGTGTGTGTGTGTGTGTGTGTGTGTGTGTGTGTCTGCAAATGTGAGAGGTTTTTTTTTGTTGTTGTTCAGGCTTTTTACACCTCTGCGAGCACAAATATATGACGATACCCTTTGCCCCATACCCTCATGAAACACTCACAACCACAGCAGCCTCAGGAGCTGAAAGTGAAAACTCTTTTTTTCTGTAGAGAAGAGAGCGAAGTAGAGAGCGAAGTAGAGAGAGAGGGAGGGAGAGAGGGAGAGAGGGAAACAGAATGGTTCTTTAGAACAGGAAGGAGACAGCTGCGAGGCAGCATGGGCACTGGTGCTGTCCCTGTCTGTGGGTGTGTATGCATGCATGTGTACTGTATGTCTGCGTGTGTGTGTGTGTGTGTGTGTGTGTGTGTGTGTGTGTGTGTGTGTGTATTTGTCCATGTGTGTTGTATGTGTGTGTATGTATGTGTGTGTGTGTGTGTGTGTGTGTGTGTGTGTGTGTGTGTGTGTGTGTGTATTTGTCCATGTGTGTTGTATGTGTGTGTATGTATGTGTGTGTGTGTGTGTGTGTATGTGTGTGTGCGTACGTGTGTGTGTGTGTGTACATGTGTGTGTGTGTGTGTGTGTGTGAGGTACGGCGGTGAGTACTCAGCCTCTGGAGCGTCTGCTCTCCTCTCCTCTCCTCTCCTCTGCTCTCCTCTCTGGCCTGTCAGGGGGTAAGGCTAAGCAGAGCCCAGTCCTGGCAGGCCGCGCGCCTCTTTAGGTAAAGGGGAATATAACATTTCAGGCTGTTTTTATTCCAGCTGTCATGTAAAATGGATTAGATGTCCGTACAGGGCGCACTGTGCGCGAGGTAGGGGGTCTGATGCTGATCTGGCTGTGGTTTCACTCCTCAGTGTTCTCTTCTCTGTATGCGTGTGTGTAGTGTGTTTGTGTGTGTGTGTGTGTATGTGTGTGTGAGAGTGGGGGGGGGGGGGGTGGGGGGGGCGTTCGTTTTTGTTGCTGTGAAACTCTGACTAAGCTGTCTATGACAGGTGTGACTAATGTACACAACTCGCACGCTGAAGGACTCCGTTCCCTCTGTTCTGGGATTTTTGTTTGTTAAACTTACTGTAACTAGTTGCATACGTGCCAGATCATATGAACTCATCTGGCTTCATTTTTGTTGCTTGACTGAAAACGTTTAAAGAATAGTTGAACGCACGATGCCAAATTGGTGTTGGTGTGATGTTGGTGTGTCAGTGCTATCACACCCAGAAAAGGATTCTGTGAAAAAGAAAAGTTTGATTTCGTGCCACTGTGATTCAACTGTGGAGTTAAAACAGCTAAAACGAAACAGAAAAACCTGACATTTCCATTTTCTTTCTCTTTTCTCTTCCTCTCTCTTCAGCTGAAAGGACTTTATGCACTGAAAAGACCTCAGGAAACCCCAACATGGCCGCCAAAAGGAAAGGTGGCCTAAAACTCAATGCTATCTGTGCCAAGCTGAGCCGGCAGGTGGTGACCGGCGAGTGCGGCTCCCAGAACGCAGACGGCGACGCGAGCCTAGCGGACAACAGCGAGCGCGGCAGCTCGCACTACGATGAGAGCGACCGGCCCGACGTCGACCTCCTGCCCGAGGGCCTGACCCTGAACCAGAGCCTGGAGGAGGACCAGCGGCGGCGAGAGGCCATCGAGAAGTGGGTGAACGGCGAATACGGCGACGAGTCGTTCGACGGCGGCAGCGGCAGCGGCGGTCCCGGGCCTGGCGGAGCCGAGGGGCCGAGGGGGGCCAGGGCCAACAACGGCGGCGAAGACGGACCCCCAGAGGGCGTGTACATGGTCCAGCCCAAGGGCTGCAGCGACGACGAGGACAATGGCGACGAGCCCGACGCCCTGCACGATGACGGCAGTTTCCACGACGACCGCGACTCAGAGGACGGTCCGCACAAGGAGGACAGCTACGCGTCCTCGGGCGAGGTGGTCAACCGCCAACCGCCATTCACCTCTCCAGGTATCCCTCCTCTCTCTCTCTCTCTCTCTCTCAGACACACTCTCACTCTATTTCTCTCTCTCTCTCTCTCTCTCAAAAGACTTTTACCCTCATCTGTCGATAGCAGTCCACTCAGAACAAAGAGATTTTTCTCTCTAACTCTGTCTCAAGTCCCTCAGTCCTTTGTGTTTTGTTGCCATAGTTTCATGTTACCTTTGCCCTTTCCCAGACGTTTAATCCCAAGGACAATTTGACAGTGTGGAGGGTTGCGCTCGGAGGGAACGGTGACAGCGCTAGATTCACAAAGGCTTAAGTGAACCTGCCAGCTGAGGGGGAAAAAAAGACAATCTAGAATTACGGCTTGAATAGCCAATGACACTGCGTGCCTTGTGGACAGATAGAACTGACAGGCGTTTGGGAAAACAGGAACCTCTGTGGTTTACAACGAGGAGAAATGAATATTTGGAGTAGGCTTACAGTGTACGTTGAGTGCATGTGTGTGTGTGTGTGTGTGTGTGTGTGTGTGTGTGTGTGTGTGTGTGTGTGTGTGTGTGTGTGTGTGTGTGTGTGTGAGTGTGTACAGTACAGTATGTATGTGTGTGTGTGTGTGTGTGTGTGTGTGTGTGTGTGTCTTATTGAGAGAGAGAGAGGGAATCGAGCAGCTGAGAGGCAGGGGGAGTTGGCAGGGCAGTCTAAGCTTCACATTACACCCAGGATTACATTTTCAGTCTTTGATTTTTCCCTAAGCTTACTAAACTTAGCTACCAGCGAGCCCCATTACACAGTGGCTGGCAACGGGCAACAGCCATTGCCCCATCAGTTTTCAGAGATACCTTTCCACTCGCCCAGAGTCCAGCAGATCGCCTGTCCAACCAGGCCTGAAATGAGACAGAAAGCCTGGAGGTGCCGTTGAGAGCCACTGCCAGGAGACAGTTGGCATATTTACATTCCAGGAGTGGCACTTCTATGAGGTGATCTCCACGTGTAGATATAGTCTAAAGAGCTAGCGCTCACCAAATCAGTTGAAACCTGTTCTTTATTCCCTGACTTTCTTCTCTCTCTCTCTCTCTCTCTCTCTCTCTCTCTTTTTCTCTCTCTCAGCCATATCAAATTTTCCACAAAGCGCAGGTTATTCACCTTAATGCCTGTTTGCGTTCTTGACAAAACCAGATATCCGTTGTTTGTCTCTGTCATTAGCTGGGAGATAATCTCACAGATAAGGCTGCAGTTTGAGGTGGCAGTTTTGATGAAGTGGTAGCAACAATAGAGCACGGGGCATGATCAGCCAGGGCCTGTGGGCGCACTTGCACACACACACACACACACACACACACACACACTTGTTGAACTTTGAGACTTGGAGAGTTATCTGAGAGACTCCCATGGTGCCGAATTCAAAACAGAGCCCTGCGCAAACTGAGCTAGATTATCAAAAACGATAAGGGAGCCTGACAGGCAGTAAAATTAACTGAACTTCACAGAGTGGAATCTGGTTTTGGTCTGCTTCTCTCTCTCTCTCTCTCTCTCTCTCTCTCTCTCTCTCTCTCTCTCTCACTCTCTCGCTCTCTCTCTCGCTCTCTCTCTCACCCTCCTCATATCACCAATATTTGCGATGGTCCTTTCATATCACTTTTCTATTTGTGTGTGAAATAAGTTTCATTCTGTCGTTGTCTTCTGTTTTTTTCACACTCATTTTTTTTTTCATTTTCATCTGAAGAAAAGGGTATCTGTGGCCTCTCTCAGAGAACTGAGGGCCAAGCCGCTTCTGAGAAGATCAAGTTTTTTCTTTTTTTTTTTACAGGAAAACAGCAAAGAAGGCTGTGGTTTTAATTAGTCATTTAGTGTTTATTTGCACGGCCATGAAAGGCTGTCAGTAAATATGTGTTTGTGTTATGAAACACAGGACACCTTTTGCCTCTACTGGGCTCGAGCTGCTGTGCATCTCACAACAAAAGACAAACTGTTTGAAGACTTGCAACGAGCAGACTGTATTAGTCACAACTCTTGTCTTCTGAGTACGCCAACCCCCTCTCTGACACACACACATGCACACACACACAGAGAGAGAGACAGACAGACACACACAAACCAACCCCCCCCCCCCCCCCCCCTCTTTGTTGATTGTAACTGGGGCATCTATATTGCCACATTTCTGTGCAGCTCACAATTAAAAATCTTTTTCCCCCCTCTCTCTCTCTCCCCCCTTTTCCTCACCGCTGTCTTTCAAAGGCTGATGCGGAGCGCACATAATTATGCATATAAACATAGTGGCTTAATTATCTCTCACAACATCAGTGACAATGTAATTAACAAACATTGCAAGATCAATGAGAGAAACTGCGACCTTCAAAACATTTAACTCCTCGCACTGAGGCGCCCGCGCGGATTCCCTATCAGCAAAACTCCCCGGAATACTTTTCCCAGATAATTTAGATGTAGCACTGCGCCATGCAGTCGTAAGGACACACAAACGCAGGGACAGAAAAACTACCAGACAAAAAAGAAAGAAAAGACAGAGAAAAAAAAGAGAGAGAAGAAAATGAAAGCAATGACAAAGATGCTCTTTGGAACAGACAGAGCGGACTCGGGTTTGTAATTATGCCCAGTGAAAGGTTACGGCTTCATCTGGGGCCTCGTGGGAACACGTTTTTATTTACTCTCTGTGGCAGGCAGGCTGGTTTAGATGTGGCGCTCTGTGGGGGGAAAGACACTTCCTCCGTTTGACAAAAGGAGAGACAGAGGAAAAAAGAGAAACAAAAGAAAAACAAAACACACCGTGTCATGGTGGTGATGTGAGCAGGCTTCTAGTGAATTTGCTATTACTGAACTGTTATTTATTTGAACCACTTGACAACTAAATGGTCAGAATAAAAGTAGAAGTAGATAGCAAGTCTAAGTATGCACAGCCCAATATTTATAAAATAACAAAGGTACTAACCGCTGAATATCAGAATTTCTAATCAACCAGAGAAGCTGATAGTCAGTAATGATTCCATGAAGCTTTGGGTCTCAGTGTTCCTTTAAGTTGGTCCACATATAGAGGCCTCGTCTGTCTTCTTATCATCCTAGGCACCTACGTCCCCTCTCTCTCTATCGCTATCTCTCTCATTCTCTCTCTGTCTGTCTCTCTCTGTCTCTGTCTCTCTCTCTCCCTCTCTTAGGGATAGGAAGTAGGGCTTGCTTGCAGCGCGTCCATGGCCATGTTTGGTTGGCAAAAAGGAGATATAATGCCCATTTGTTATCACGCCGAGGGGGGAAAATGTGCCCTAATTGCCTCAAACGGAGACAAGGCCCCCGTGTCGCGTGTAGGAATTTGCCAGCATGAAGTGGATGAGATTAAGAGCCACTTCTTTTTATACTCTCCAGTGACAACAGAGAGAGACAGGGAGGTAGAGCAGCCAGAGAAGGAGAGAGAGAGAGGGACAAAGAGAGAGATAGAGAGTGAGAGAGAGAGAGAGAGAGAGTGAGAGTAGTGAAGTGAGAGGGAAAGGTAGAGAAAGTGAGTGGCAGAGAGGGAGGGAGGGAGCGAGCGACAGATCAGGGAGACAGAGAGGAAGCGAGAAAGGGATGAAGAGTGAAGCGAATTGAGAGGTGAGAGAAAGTTAGACAAACAGCGCGAGTGAGAAGGGAGTGAAAGTGTCTGAGGGGGAGAAAGCCAGAGAGAAAAAGAGAGAGACGGAGAGAGAGAGAGAGAGAGAGAGAGAGAGAGAGAGAGAGAGAGAGACGGGGAGAGAGAGAGAGAGAGAGAGAGAGAGAGAGAGAGAGAGAGAGAGAGAGAGAGAGAGAGAGAGACGGGGAGAGAGAGCACAGCAGCCAGTCACACGACACCTTTCCCCTTAAAGCTGTGGTTTCCCAGTCTCTCGCTCAGCCTGCATCATTAAGGGCTCAGTGCGATAAGGGCCAGAGAAGAGGGGGAAAAAATCATTTACATGCTGTTTTAAAAGGTTATCTGCCACCAGGCCCCCACGTAATGTGTGCAGTTTAAGTCCAATCATTCTCCAGACATCGATAGTGTGTTTAAGGGCTACGGAGCTGAACCGTGCGTGTCAGGGTACGACTAGAGTGACTACTGCTACTCCTAGTATGATTACTACTGTGCGTGGACTATCATTAGTGTTACTATTTCCACCCCAGACATTTGGCAATTCCTGCCCGGCACTAATACTACTATTACAACTGGTAATATTTCTATGGATACCGGCCATACAAATACTGTAACTTGTCACATTATCTCGCTCGTTTGGTATTAATAGCAATATGGTTGCGATTATTATGTGAACATTTTCCAAACAGGGGGAATTTCAGTCAGGGGGGGGAAAGAGGGAAATCCCGACATGTTTGAAAGAACGCTGCGCGAGTGGAATATGTCCAATTATGAAAAACCCATGAGTGCCTTTGATATCTGTCCTTGGAAACTTTTCAGGGCTCGAGATTAAAGGCTTTTCCTTCACTTTAAAGCTGCCTGGAGTCACGTGACCCGAGATGACACGATCTACCATCTTAGCAGTTTATGACCTGGGCCTGGGTTCTATTATTGGTGTCATACTTTATCTCTCAAATGTAGTTCCCGCTATCTTTAGTTTGGAACTGTCACACCACCAGATACAACATACCACACACACATGTTTGCGAAACAGAGTGACCTGAAATTCTTGTACACTCAGCCCCGTGTATCACCCCGTGTATTATTTCATTTTTGAAGGCATAGTTCAGCACTTTTTGATCCAATTTACTCTTTTTTCCCCGCTGAGCTCTTGCCACCCAGTCTAGTTAAAGAAAATAAAGACTGACTGGTGGTGCTAATAGAGCGATCCGCCTCAGACTTTTATTAGCAAACATTTGCTCGTTCTACAATGTCATTTGCCTGATATCAGCTTTGCCATTGTGATACCACAGTGAAGGAGAGAATGCGCACACACACACACACACACACACACACACACACACACACACACACACACACACACACACACACACACACACACACACACACACACGCACACACACATCTGAGGCCCCTGAAGCCCTGTCTGAAACGTGTAAAGAGCAGCCGAAGCAAAGCACTGTGGATTGAGCAAGCGATACCATGGCCAACAAGCAGGTATTTCCTCCCGAATACCTGATCCATCTCTTTTCAATTTTTCATGCCCTTTCGATCCGTCAGATCCCCTTTCATACCGATGCGCCACAGCACAGGAGTGGACTCTGATGTTGCGATGGAAATTTAGGGATTATTTTACATGCTCAGAATGAGATGCAAAAAGTCGGGGGAGGGGGGGGGGGGGTGGGGAGGGGTTTTACGTCGGGGCGGGAGAGAGCGACCGATTTAGCAATAACACCGAAATCTGAGACCAAAGGCGAAATATTTTCGTATTAATTACCACGCGAGCGGCTCTAGCGTTACCTCTGGCCGGCTCGCGTGGCCCCGGCGATGAAAAAGGCAATCAAATAAATGAAGAAAAAGTCTGGAGCCGCGGAGGGAGCGGAGGAGCGGCAGGGCTGGGGTCCAGCCAACGCACGCAGGAGGTTCCAAAAAACTCTCTGGAGCTTACTTGACACCCAAGTGAAGTTGTCATGTAGAGCATCGCACTGGCATTACAGGATCTCGCCTGACACAGAAACTGCCACAAGATGACATTTTTTGCATTCGTCTGGATGAGTAAACATTTCAGGGTGGTGTGTGTGTGTGGTGTGTGTGGTGTGTGTGTGTGTGTGTGTGTGTGTGTGTGTGTGTGTGTGTGTGTGTGTGTGTGTGTGTGTGTAAGAGAGAGAGAGAGAGAGAGAGAGAAACAGAGAGAGAGAATGAGAGAGTGTATGTGTGACTGAGTGTGCCTGAGGGGTTCTGCTCATCCTGCTCAAACACACACAGACACACAGACACACACACACACACACACACACACACACACACACACACACACACACTTACTTGGTAAGAAGTGAAGTGTGTCTTAATAAGGCCTAGTTATGCAGTACTGTAATTTTTCCCCTGCTTTCAAACCAAATCATTTTTCCTGCCCCCTCTTACTCTGACCCTTTGCACCAACCTGGATGAAAGTTAATGGGCCAGAATTAATCTCTACATAATGCAATTAAAGTATACATTTACTGCATTTTCTCCATGTCCTTGGGGAGGACAGGCCGTTTAATGGACTCTTTAAAAGAAAAAGGGAGAACTTTCAGAGCACAAATATGTGAGAATGACTTTAAAGAGCTGACACTCCAAAATGTTCAACTTCACAGTCATTTTAAAAATGGATTTTAAAACCGCACTATGTGCATGCAAGGTGCACATGACTATAGTTTTTTAATATATTTTCTGTGTGTGTTGTTTTGCAATATTTGTATTATTATATATCATGTTAAAATATGTAAATGTGTTTTTTTGAAAATGAATTCCTGTGTAAAGAGTAAAGAGAAGTAAATGTGAGAAGAGTATCTGCTTCTCAATCACAGAGTAGATGAGCACTTCATTACTGATCAGCAGATTTATGAGAACAATAAAATGTAAAGTATGCGCACGCGTTAATGTATGCATCGGTTGAGAGCGATCTACTTGCGCGATCTCTCAGGAACAAATGAACTCACAGTGGCATATGTTACCTTTCCTCCCCCTCTCTTTTTCTCTCTCTCTCTCTCTCTCTCTCTCTCTCTCTCTCTCTCTCTCTCTCTCTCTCTCTCTCTCTCCTCCCATCTCTCGCTTTCTCTCTGTGCGCAGTGGGGGAGGCCTCGGCCCTCCGTGACTATGCAGCCAACACCATGAACGAGTTGCTGAACATGTTCGGCTACGACGACCAGCAGATGCGCGAGGAGCTGGCCAAGAAGATCAGCTTCGAGAAGCTGAAAGCCGCTACCTCAGACGCCTCCTCCCTGAGCAGCGAGGAGGCCTCGCGCCGCGCCCGCTTCTCCAAGTACGAGGAGTACATCCGCAAGCTGAAGGCCGGCGAGACGCTGCCCTGGACCACGCACTCGCCCAAGCCCGACGAGCTCCACCCCAAGCTGGGCCAGGAGAAGCCCTCGCCGTGCCCGCCGACGTCCGCCTCCCTGCTGGCCCCGTCGCCCGGCTGCCTCCCGGGCGCCGAGCCCCAGATGTACCCGGCGGGCGTCATGGACCCCAAGCAGACCCCGCTGGCGGCGGCGGTGGCGGCGGCAGCAGCGGCGGCCGCCGGACAGCAGCAGACCCCCGGCGGCGGCGGCGGACCACCCGGGCACGTCCACCCGGGCACGCCCTCGCGGGCCTCCAAGTACGACTTCTTCATCCAGAAGCTGAAGATGGGCGAGAGCCTGCGCCAGCAGAACGGCAGCGGGGGCCCAGGCGGGGGCGCGGGCGGCAGCAGCGGCGGCGGCGGCGGCGGCTACAAGCGGCCCTCCAAGTACGACCTGGAGAACGTCAAGTTCCTGCACCTGTTCAAGCCCGGCGAGGGCAGCCCCGACATGGGCGGCGCCATCGCCTTCAAGACGGGCAAGGTGGGCCGCCCGTCCAAGTACGACATCCGCAACATCCCCAAGCTCATCCCGGGCAAGGAGGGTCCGCCGCTCATGCCCAGCGTGCTCTCGGCCACTCCGGGCACCCCCGGCACCCCGCTCGTCCCCACGGCACCGGCCGCCTCGGTGGGGGGCGTCGGCCCCACGGGCCTCCCCGGAGACCAGGCGGCCCACCTGGGCTTCAACACGGCCGCCGACTACCTGAAGTCCAGCTTCTCCAAGACCGACTCCATCACCACTGGAACCATGTCCTCTGTCAAGTAATTATCTTTCCCCTTTTTTTTACTATTATTATTTCCGCCGCTACAGTGTCATAATGTGAGACCATTAGGGACCATAAAGAAACTTTAATTATTGAGTGGAGTTGGGCAAGACCAATTGTCGCTCTCGCAGGATGTTAATACATTCATTGTACCGCGGTGCCACTGCAGAGGGTAAACACATTAATTGGCCAAATATTTTTACTCCCCTCCTGCTCTGTGCAAACTTGAGTTCCCAACTCATTTGCCAAACGTTCATTAATATTTTTCAGACGCATCACAGTTCTCGGCTCCTCTCTCTCTCCCTCCCTCCCTTCCTCCCTTCCTCTCTCTCTCTCTCTCTCTCTCTCTCTCTCTCTCGCTCTTTGCCCTCATGACAGTTTTTTGAGCTCTTTGTTTGCTATCTGGAATTTCCCAGAGTACAGCTAATTTCTCAGCGAGCCCTGCCACGCGTGCGTGTGAAATGGGGCTCGGTGGCAGCGGAGGATTCACTAAATGATAAGTTGCGGTGTGTGTGTGTGTGTGTGTGTGTGTGTGTGCGTGTGTGTGTGTGTGTGTAGTGGGGGGCTGTTTACTCTCTGCGCACCGTGGCGGCTGATTTAGCGTCGGCATCGCAAAGTGACAGACTTCCTCTTTTAGCTGAGGTGTGACAATTCTCCGGTTAATTGCTTTTGAGCCCATGACTGAACCAGTGTCTCCTCGGTGTCAGGGAGGGAGCCGCAGCAAGGCGAAGGCTGCCGCCGCCTGCACTTTAGAGGAAGTGAAGTTTGGCTTAATGAGAATGAGGCTGGCGTCGTACCTGAGTACCACAGCTCTCCGGTCGTCTAATGGCCGTCCGACGTCTTGTTTCCTGTCATCGCATGTTTGCCTGTCGATGGGAGACACTCGTCCTCGAGGCTGTGGGCCCGGTAAAATCTCAGGGATCTCTCGCAGTGTACCGGTGAGAATCCATGAGAGGGACAAAGAGGGAGAGAGAGAGAGAGAGAGAGAGAGAGAGACAAAGAACAGGCCAGAGAAAGACAAACAGAGAGTGACAAAAGGGGATACGTTTTGAGAGAAAAAGAGAGATGGAGAGAATTGAAGGTGAGAGACCGAGACAGACAGAGAGACAGAGAGAGACAGAGAGAGAGAGAGAGAGAGAGAGAGAGAGAGAGAGAGAGTGTCTGTCAGAGAGATGGCCTTAAGAGTCTGATTAACCCTGGGTCATCCCCCCCACACGGCGCCG
This sequence comes from Sardina pilchardus, assembly GCF_963854185.1. NCBI lineage: Eukaryota > Metazoa > Chordata > Actinopteri > Clupeiformes > Clupeidae > Sardina > Sardina pilchardus. The sequence continues at coordinate 29,403,833 of NC_085000.1, read as the reverse complement.
CTCACGTTTGGCCAGCAGCATGTCAGCCCCCAGGGGGACTGACCCCTCTCCCCCCTCTCCTCCCTCCGCAAGCTGCTGCTCGTCTGCCCCCCGTGACAGCCACGGCTCCCCTGTCACTGCCCCATGCTCCCAGGAGCCCAGACGGCTGCACTGCAGCGCGCCAATGGCCGCCGCCAGGGAGCACGCCAACCAGCCACACCCATCCACACACCACCACCACCAGCACCACCACCAGCACCAGGGCCATCACTCAAACGACCTGATGAGAGAGAGGAGAGGGGGGGGAGAAAAGAGCCATTTTCTGGGCTTTTTACCTCCCGTGCACGCCACTTAATCTGTGTATATATGAGCACCCGCAACAACAAAAAAAACCACAATCCCCATGAATGATTAATAGATCCCGTGCCATTTTATACACCCCCCCCAGCCCCCAGTCCTCCATTCCTGCATGTTGTGGGGCCATGCATCAAAGTGCCCTCCTCTATCCTCCGCCATCCATTCCCGCGTAGAAAAGATTGTTGCTTCGTCGGAAAATGTATATTGATAGCGTGAAGTTTTTGCGATGGCCCGTAAGTAAATACCGGTGTCAGTTTGTTTTTTATTAACGACGGCACTCTCCACCCCTCCGCCATTAATTCTCTCCTCTCCTCTTTTGTTAGGAATGGGCTGCCACCGGAGAAACCCGTCACCGAGGACGTCAACGTCTACCAGAAGTACATCGCCAGGTATGCAAATCCCGCCCGGGGGCCCTTTAGGAGAGAGCATTCCAGAAGCATTTTCTTTTCTGTCTTGTTTTTTTTTTTTTTCTTTTCTTTTTTTTTTTTAATCGAGGATATGTTTTATGCACTAGCGAAGGTACATGTCAATTTGTTGAGGGAAATTGGTGTGTGCGTGCGTCTATAAATTGTTTGAAATGAAAGGGCCTTTTTTACAGCATGAAGGGAGAATTAGAGTATGAAAACGCGGCGCGCGAGCGTGTCTTTCTCTCCACGGTGTGTGTGTAGTAGTGGCACTCGAAAAAAACGTTTCAGAAGTGTTCCCCCGACGCGATTTTACGCACTATCTCTCGCAAGGGCCACACTCCCGTGCTAAATGTGCTTCTCACCACGTGCCAAAAGTGCGCACTTCAGAAATGTCCAGGAGTTTTTGAGTCCCCCACCACTGCAACAACTTCTTAGTTTTGATTAGCTGCGCTGCTGAGAACACAAAGAGCTTTAATGATCTCAATGACAAACCAGCCTCAACCCCCCCCACCACCCTCACCCCTCCTCCTCCACCACCACCACTACCACCACACACACACACACACACACACACACACACACACACACACCACCCCAAGCCAGTCAGTCCCTTCAGACAAAGCCCAGGGCATGGATCTGAAGTATCAATGGACTGCTGTGGTATCAGCCCCCAACCCTCCAGTCTCTCTATTCACGGCCCAACCCCAGCATAAAGGTGATTATCATTTGTTTATTTATTCGGCTTAAAAGAAAGAAAAACACAATTTGAAAAAAAAGAAGGCAAAGTGGCTGCGCCGCTAATGATTACTTTCCCCAGCCGTAACATGAAGGCCACAAATCAAAGACCTGGCAATGACAGCCACACACACACACACACATACACACACACACACACACACACACACACACACACTCATGCGCACACAAAAAAACCCTCCTTGGACTGATTACATTTTGCAAGAAGATTTAATTAAGGAATTTTTAATGAGGCTTCGGCTGGCACTGCCAAGAACTGTTTTGATATTTGCACTGCATAATGCATAAAATTTGTCTAAACATCTCGGCGGTTGATGCGCAGGGAGGCAGCAGATAAGCCCAGATACAGTTTCAATTTCCGTGTTGGGGGGGAAAGAGAGAAAGAGAGAAAGAGAGGAGAGGTTGGTGGAGGTACTGATGCTGGAAGGAGAGGGAGGTGGGGGGGGGGTGAGGACTCATAAAAAGGACAAATGTGGCTGAGTACATTTGGGGAGGGTGGTGTAGTGGGGGGTGGGGGGGGGGTTCGGATGGAGGGAGGGGGGGGTTGATGGAATGAGTAGGTAGGGGAAGGTTCATCAGTGTCTTCTGCACTAATGAGCACACACTTATGCTAAAAACCCATCTTTGTAAACTTGTCGACACCCACCCGTCTACACCCCATCCCCAATTTGCAACCCCACCCCACCGTAACCTAAAAAACATCCCCCCCTTCCCAAAAAAATATCAAAACAAAACTAAAAAAAAAAAAAAAAAACGGGAAGAAGTTCTTTGTTGCCGCCCGCCACCATAGTTTGATGTTTAAAAGCTCTCGCCCGATAGTGTTTAGTAGCAGTTTTCCCCCCTTAAATGCTTTCATGCACCCACTACTGCTCCGCACTTTGATCAGCAGGGCCTCCATTGTAATGGGAGATGCACAGCAATCTCCGTATCGCAGCGATATTAATATTTAATCTGCCGCTGAATAGCAGTGGGCCATTAGCCCCCCGACGCGGCAAGTGGGAATTGTCCAGAGGCAAAGTGATACGGCTGGGTGATGAGCAGAGGGGTGGGCCTCGGTCCCAGGGGGTTTGGACGAGTGTGTACACGAGTGTGTGTGTGTGTGTGTGTGTGTGTATGCGTGCGTGTATGTATGTGCACGTGTGTTGTTATGCAGGGGCTTAGAGGGACTGTACACATCTTGTAGTGTTTGTGTTTCTGTGTGTGTGTGTGTGTGTGTGTGTGTGTATGTGTGTGTTTTATTTCCGTGTGTGTGAGTGTGTCTCATCAGCCTTATGTGTGTGTGTGCGTGCGTGCGTGTGTGTGTATATATTAGTGTTATACGCTGTACTGGAGCTTCCTTTCTTTCTTTAAGAAGCTGGGAAAATCAACAGAAGCTCCCACTACACCCCGAGCCTTTTACTACACCAGCATCTTTTAAAAGGTAGTGGATTTGCCATTCAATTAGCCTAATGAAAAGTCCGTTCAGTGATCTGTTAACCGAAAAAGAACAAAATCAAACTATACAGGGGGAAAAAAAATCAAGCCATGGGATAATCCCGGCTACAAGAGGGAATCAGCATGAACATCACACACACATACTCACACACACACATACACACACATACAAAAACAATCTATTACTTAGCCATTTCTTTTTTTTTTTTCTCC
>NC_085000.1:29250687-29395687 GCF_963854185.1 Sardina pilchardus | reverse complement strand
TGATGCGTGCGCTTCAAAGGCAGCTGAAGCAGGTGCAGAGGAGCACTCAGCGTTTAATGCCTTTACGCATCCAATCTTTTGATCTTCACCACGACAGGGCTTACTGTATGGTGAGATCCTGTAGCGCAAGGCACCTACGAAGGTGTATCTAGACGTCACATCTACAGTAAGACGTATAACAAAGCATCCGTAAGATCATGCGACATCTCCATAAAAGACTAGAAGACCCATAAGATCTTCGACAAAAAGAAAAGTCCAAAAAGCAAAGCGGTCTAAAGACCTTGGGGGAGATGTTTGACAGCAGAATCAGTGTGTGCTGCACTTGAGGCATAGCAGCCCTTGGGTAAGAGTGTGTGAGAGAGGGAACAGGGGGGGCACATGAGCGCCTGATGCCAGCCGCCAGGCACAGCAGAGCACTCAGCCTCCGAGACACACACACACACACACACACACTCCCCCCGCCGGGGCCCTGCGCCTATAAAAGGAAAATACGCTTCTTCCACTTTTTCCATTACGCCTAAATTGCCATTTAAGAGCAGTTTTCATTCGTTTGACAAAACGTGTCATAACGTAAATAAAAGCAAAAATTAAAAGGACGGACAGAAAGCAGTGCCCTGCTCTCTCTTCTCTTGTCCCCTCTTCTTCCCTCCCTCCCTCCCTCCCTCCCTCCCGCTCCCTCTCATGCGCGATCTCTCTCTCTCTCTCTCTCCTTAATTGGCATGGATAAAATTCAGTTAGTTGTTTATATAAACTTAACATTTTTCATCTTTTAGTACCAAGCAGCGAGTTGAAGATTATTTCCCCCACCAGATTTGTTTAATTCTTTCACATCTGCTTATTTTCAAGGTGTCATCGCGCCGAGTGCTTTCTCACCGGTGTGCGAAAGCTGCTGCCGCAGATGGCTTAAGATATATTCTTTTTTAACCCCCCCCCCCCCTCCAACCACCCCCGCAACCCCCCCTCAACAGCATAATTGTTATGAGACGTTTCAGCCCTTGTTTTAACGGCACTGAGATCCAACAGATGTTGGCATCCCCTCTTCCGTGATTTACTATGAAAGAAAAAAGGAAAAAAAAACACACACGCACACACCGGTGGCGGGTGGCATTTTTTTCATCGTTTGACTCAATATGGCCAAGTTGCCATGTTCGCACAGTTGAAAAATGCCAGGGGTTATATACAATTGCCAGTTTTAATTCAAACATTTTGTGCGCTTTCTTTTTTCTCTCTCTCTCTCTCTCTGCCTTCTGCCCTTCGAGGCTGAGAGCTCTGTGTCAGGCCTGCAGGCTCACGGAAGACTCTCAACAAGAGAAAGTGACAGTCACTCTTCCAGCCCTCTGGCTCACCACTGATTTGTATCTTGTCGGCAAGTTTAGGCAGAGTTTATGACACTTTACAGTGGATACACTTGACTGGATAAATATGGCAAAATGTTTTAGTTGAAATGGGGAACTTTTTCAACTTTTATTTACTCACTGCTTGTATAACTTTGCCTGGAAAGAAAAAGGTGCAATGTGTATTGTGTGGCCTGTAGATCTTTTTTCTTTAGCGAACCACCTTCTTAACCTCATTGCCCCTAAAACAGACATTTTGAGTTTCATGTTCATCCTTTTATAGGTCACCTGAGTCGTCATCTTGCTACACAGAGCTATTTTTGTGTCATTACTGTGATGTTGTTGACAAGCCCTTGCAGTCTGCAGTCTCCTTCAGCTTCCTGTACAGAACACACCGACACACACACACATACACACCGACACACCGACACACACACTCCTTGAGCTGTGTCATGGAAATACCTGACATTCAGACAAACAAACAAACAAACAAACATAAAAAAATAATTCTGTGATGTCAAAGATGCTTGGAAGTTGGCTTAGACGGCTGAGTCATGCAACCACACAAACCCATTGTCCTTTGTCTTGTGCTTGTAGGTGGGCTGCAACAAGGTCTACACCAGCACCTCTGACGTGATGACCCACGAGAACTTCCACAAGAAGAACGCACAGCTGATCAACGATGGCTTCCAAAGGTTCCGTGCCACAGAGGACTGTGGGACAGTGTCCTGTCAGTTTTATGGCCAGAAGACCACTCATTTCCACTGCAGGTAAGCTTTGCACACATTGCACACAAAGAGAGAGAGAGAGAGAGGGAGAGAGAGAGAGAGAGAGGGGGGGAGAGAGAGAGAGAGAGAGAGAGAGAGAGAGAGAGAGAGAGAAAGAGAGAGAGAAACATTTTATATCATACATACTGTATATATTATATATTTATAAATAGTATAGCCAACTGACACAAATAACTTGAATGTATTATACCATATGCTGTGAGAAGAAATCACCAGCAGGAAGCCAGACCATATTATGTGGTGCATAGGGCCTCTTGCTTGTGTGAGACTGTGAGGTTTTCAAAGATGTGGGAAATCAAACCCAAATGTTTGGCTTAGGGGATTGTTTTTGATATTTTTGTAAACCCAACAAGACCTCTGCGGTCCTTTCAAAATAAACTGTTGGTTTTCAACAGTCAGTGTCCACTGACTTTGCTCAGCCTCACTCTTTAAACAAGGACTCGCTGGTGTGATTGTATAACCTCTCGAGATTCACCGCACACCAATAGGAATTTTAAAAAGTATCCGTCGCACCCCGACCGCAACCAATCATTATCCCGTCCCCTCCCCTTTTTTATTTTCGCCAGGCGCCCCGGCTGCACCTTCACCTTCAAGAACAAGTGTGACATCGAGAAGCACAAGAGCTATCACATCAAGGACGACGCCTACGCCAAGGACGGCTTCAAGAAGTTCTACAAGTACGAGGAGTGCAAGTACGAGGGCTGCGTCTACAGCAAGGCCACCAACCACTTCCACTGCATCCGCTCGGGCTGCGGCTTCACCTTCACCTCCACCAGCCAGATGACCTCGCACAAGCGCAAGCACGAGCGCCGCCACATCCGCTCGGGCGGCATGCTGGGCCTGGGCGCCGGCGGCCAGTCCGCCTTCCTGCTGCCCAAGGAGGAGCAGGAGGAGTCCAGCAACGACGACCTCATGGACTTCTCGGCCATCAGCAGCAAGAACTCCAGCCTGAGCGCCTCGCCGACCGCCCAGCAGCAGCAGCAGGGCTCGTCGGCGTCGGGCATCCTCGGCGTCGGGCACTCGCTGATGCCGCCGGCCACCAGCAACTCGGCGGCGGCGGTGTCGGGCGCGCTCTCCTGCGCCCTCTCGGGCGTGCTGTCGGCCGGCGGGCTGGTCAAGTCCACCGCCTCGCTGCCGCCGGCCAGCCGCATGTCCAGCCTGCTGTCGCAGGCGCTGCCCAGCAACATGCCGGTGGCGCTGGCGCTGTCCAACCCGGCGCTGGCCGGCGCCAACCCCTTCTTCCCGCTCATGCCGCGCCTGCCGCTGCAGCTGCCGCCCTCGGCCGCCTCGGGCCTCATCGCCGCCGCCGCCGCCGCCGCCAGCTCGGGCGCCCACGGCCTGGTCAGCGACTCGCTGGCCCAGAGCGTCGCCAACATGGGGGTGGACGGGAGCAGCGGCGGGTGCGGAGCCTCCACCCCCACCTCCTCCTACACCACCGCCTCCATCATGGAGAAGATCTCGGCCAGCAAGGGCCTCATCTCGCCCATGATGGCCCGCCTGGCCGCGGCCGCCCTCAAGCCCGCAGGCAACCTGGACGCAGGTGAGCAAGAGATACCACACAGACACGCCACACAGCACACACACATGAACACACACGGACACACACGCACACAGCACAGAATTCTGCACACCCATAATCACATTGGGTGTTTCCTCACGCAACAGTTGGAAAACACTCATTCATTCATCCACATGAGAGGGAGACAGAGATAGAGGGCGATGGTGGGAGAGATAGCAGCTGTATGTAAATTCACAAATGCCCCAGCAAATTGACCTGAACAAAGAGGCCGATGTATGCCAGACCTTCACAGAGCGTGACCAAAACCACATCCTGCCCCCACACAAACCCCCCTCCCCACCCCCCAACCCCCCATACCTCTCCACTCAGTCGAGCTCACACAGTATCTGCACACAGTATCAGGTCTAGCACATCAAAGTAGTCAACTGCATCCACAAGACAAACACTGTTGGGCCAGACTAAGCAAAGGCGTGGTCTGTTACCTGGGGCTTGTTTTTTTTCTTTTTTTTTGCGCCTGCCATTTCCTTGATAGACAAAATTCATTTATGAGTAAAATATTGCCGATGAGAGCACTGTTTGTAAAGCCATCTAATAGCATTCAGTGGAGGCTCGGCAAGCTTGTTTTTCCATCTGCAGCCTCTTATCTTGTGGTCATGGCGGTCTTTACGCCACAAAATGGAGGCCGAATAGGGTTACTGCCAGGAATCGAATGAGGAAACTATACTTATACTGTACCTTACATGCATTGATGACTGTAAGCAAACAAAGCATTAGAAAAAATACAGAAATAAAGGGGAAAGCATGAAATGACTTGCGAGACCTGCGTAATGACCTCGGAGATTTACGTCAAAAGGGTATTTCTGTGACTTTCTGTTTTGCTCATACAGTATTTCTAGTACTGACACACACTCTCTCTTTTTCACTGCTTCTATCGCGAATAGGAGAAATACATACAGTGGTGTTCACTGTTGATATCCGTCAACTACTTTACTCTCCACTTCCTGTCAGTTATAATAAAGCCTATTTGAGCTATACAGGCTACACCCAAAACACATACAAAGAGTTGATCTCTATCTCTATCTTTGATAACATAAAACATGAAGGAAGGAGAATAAAACACTCAATCATCACCTGTGAAATGAACAGGTTCTAAACCGGCTTTTATTAAGACGTGAGTGAGAGTGTTTTAGCTGATCTGTCTGTGTGTGTGTGTGTGTGTGTGTGTGTGTGTTTGGGGCGGGGGGGGGGGGGGGGGGGGGGGGCTGGTAATGAGATCTTCCAGGGTGTGTGTGTGTGTGTGTGGAGGGGTGGGTTTAGTCGGCAGCAGGTGGGCTGCAGATTGAGCGGGGATAAGCAGGAGTCTGCAGCGGGGTAGAGGGAGGGGGGATTAGGACCCCGCTGGTATTTTTGGAGAAGGACAGGCCCTGGGAGAGCAGGGCAGCTGCTGAGGGACGGAGAGACAGAGGGAGGGAGGCACAGGGCCCCAACCCAGCCACAGCCCACTCCAGCAGGTAGGGACTAGGGAGCGGGAGATGGAGATGGAGCCGGGGCTGTGGAGGAGGCCGGGGTTGGGGAGGGAGGAGAGGAGAGAGGAGGGGGGGAGGAGGCGCCTAGCGGGTGGGGAAGGAGGCCTTGTGGGAGGCAGTGGAGGTGGATGGGAGGAGAGGGAGCGCAGATGGTGCGACTTCCCCTCAGTCGCAGTGATCCAGCAGAGAGAGAGAGAGGGATCGGAGCGCTCTGTCCCAGCTCCTCTCTGAGCCCCTCCCGCTCATGTTTAATTTACCGGCCTCTGAGAACCCCCCTGCCTCTGCCATTCACACACCTTCCCTCTCTCACACACACACACACACACACACACACATTTATACATGGTTAGTTAGAATGGCGGGGGTCGTCATGCACTCATTTCTTGTTTTGGTGCATTTGCAGAGAAAAACGTGTGTGAACGAATTAGTGTGAATTTCAAGAGAGGAAGTGGTGAGAAGGTGCAAGAGTCGAGTGAACTTAACTGAGAGTGTCTACGCCGTGGCTAGTTTCTAAGGCCCAGGAGGAAAGAGGGCAGGGGGGATCGGACTTTTTTTTTCTGAGCTAGGCACCAGCGAGCACGATAATCATCTGGAACTGTTGCGTTTTCTTCTTGAGATGAGCTCCGTCATGTGCAGCGGCTGATTGATGCCACGGTGCACTGAGGTATCTCCCCCCCCCCCCCCCCCTCTCTCCCTCACCACCTCACTCTTTATTTAATATTCACTGTTTTATCAGTTTCACACCAATTTCCCCTGGAGTGTTTTTTAAAGATTCTAGCTTCTGAAGGGTTGACTAATTGGCGCCACAGTACAAATGATCTTTCACAAGCGTTGCAACTTAGCGGGAGTAATTACACGCTACACTGTTACTCTTGGATAATTTCCAGAAAACGTTGCTTTGAGATCAAACTCTTTTTTTTTTCTCCTCCCCACTCTCTCTCCCTCTCCCTTTCCCTCTCTTTCGTTTTTTAATCCCCCCGTTTTTTTTTTTTTTTACTTGACTTTATTTATTTAATTTCTCCCCCCAGCTGTAAGATGGCTGTAGTAGGGACTGTGCGCGGGCAGATTATTAGCCCTGATAAATGTTTTAATGACTTTCCCTCTGCGCGGTGACTGCCGCCTCTACGCCACCTCACCTGCCTCTGCCTCCGCTGTGGCATTGCGCGCGCGTGTGCGCGTGTGTGTGTGTGTGTGTGTGTGTGTGTGCGTGTGTGTGTGTGTGTGTGTGTGTGCAGAGACGCGGGGCCAAGGGAGAGGGCTCAGGCTCAATTTGATCCCAACTGTGACAACGCCGGGGCCAGGCCCCGCCAGGGATCGGGTGACGCTTTGGCGAGGTTACCCTGATAATTGGTCTTTCTCTCTCTCTCTCTCTCTCTCTGTGTCTCTCTCTCTCTCTCTCTCTCTCTCTCTCTCTCTCTCTCTCTGCCTCCCTTCAGCGTTGTGGTGAAAGGGAGGGTGCACGGGTGTCCGCTGTCGTTTTTCATTTTCAATCTGTCTCTCTTCTTCTCTTTCACCTTCTTCTTCTCCTTCGTCTACCTCTTATTCCTCATCTTTTCTCCTTCTTCATTCTTAAGCAGGGGCCGGTGCTGGGGATGGGTTGGTGGTGGTGGGGGGGGGGGGGGGGTGAGAGGAGAGGAGGGGTAGTGAGTGAATCATTAATCAGATGAGGATTACACAGCAGACACACAATGGGACCAGCAGCCAGCCTGACACCGACAAAACCCCTCCGCCATTGTCAGGCCAATTTCAGCTCCGAGCCGTGACACCCCGGACACATCCCCTTTGAACCCAGATAAAAACACACACACACACACACACACACACTCACATCCAAAGCCTTTAGACATGAGACTTAGGAGTCAACCAGTCTTCACCAGCAGCGTGTGTGTGTGTGTGTGTGTACAAACAAGCGGAAAAGGCTCCTTCCATGCCGCCCCCTCGCAGGAGAAAGGCAGCGGCCCTCAGAGCCACAGGGCCAAGGCCAGAGGAACTCTGCGGTGTCCTTGCCTGTCACTGCTCCTCAGCATATCAACCCCCCACCCCCTCCACAGACACACACACACACACACACACACACACACACACACACACACACACACACACACACACACACACACACCACCCATCTCACAAACAACACGGCCCCCCTATGAAACCAATCACGGCTGATGCACTCAGCACTCTCGCCAAGAGGTTATGCCAGGGACGCCCGTTCGCATTCCTCCCCTCTCTTTTTTTAATAAAACACCACTTACTGACTACCAAAAGCCAGGGCTTCCTCGGCATAGCCTGAGGACAAATTAATATTTCAATCACTTGGGGATTGCGGAGAAAGCCAGGGAACACATTCCTGTCAGCATTTTTACCCCCTTCTTTATCTTTTCTCTCCTCCCTCCTTCCACACACACGCACACACACACACACACACACACACACACACACACACATACACTCACTCATTCGCACACGCACACACACACCTGTCCTCACTCACCACATCTACTGAATACCTATTTTGAAAAATCCGATCGAGAGGTCACGCTATTTGAACTGATCTGATTGGCTGTCACCTCCAATCTGACCGCCACTGCAGACGCTCCTCTTAGGCATGCTCAGTGGCGCCGGGCGCCGTCCGTTGTCAGGCCAACAAGGACGTGGCGGGTGATGGGAAGGAGAAAGGGGGCTGGTGAAAGTGGTGTGTGTGTGTGTGTGTGTGTGTGGAGAGTGGGGGGGTGGGGTGTCCAGTCTGAAGCTGCCACTTTCCCTCAGCATTAGCATCCTGGGTAATGACCAGTTAAGAGGCAGGCCGGCAAACGAGATGTGACAAGTGCTGCTGAAAAAGGAGTCTTTTTCCCCCATTCCACCCGCCGCTCAATCACCGTCTAAAGGCCCTGACGGCCTGACATAATTCCGCCATAATTATCACTCCGAGTCCTCCTTCGGCCAGGACAGAAGTCAGATTGGATCTCGTCACAGCATAATAATGCTGACCAACAATAACTTTGTTGTCTCTGCCCTCTCTCCTTCTTCTCTTTCTCCCTCTCTTCTCTCTATCCCCCTCTCTCTCTCTCTCTCGCTCGCTCTCTCTCCTTAGGGAATGGGCTGCCTGCCGCTGCCAACCAGTTCAATCTGGTTCATGTGAAGCAGGAGCCCGTGGACGGAGCCTCAGGGGCCTCCCAGGACTCCGTGCAGGAGCACAGCCTGGACCTGAGTAAGAAAGACCACAGGTACGGCCCGTGGCCGGTTGCACAGTAAGTGTGTGTGAATGTGTGTGTGTGTGGGGGGGGGGGGGGGGGGCAGGGGGGGATTGGGGGATGTCCAGGCCAGAAAGATCAATGCCCTGTGCCACTGCTGAGAGCCCTAATGATGGGCCTTGTGTGTCTATCCAGTGGGTCTGGGCCTGATTTACGGCGGGTATAATGCCCTGTAGTGTTAATTAGCGTGAGTGCTCGTGTTGGAAACCCTCTCCTAGACCAGGGCGGGTGTGCATGCACGGTCAAGGTGCTGGAGATCAGCACCAAGCCGTCCTGCCCCTAAAAATTGATGTAAAACGTCACCGAATAATAAAATGTGAAGAGTAAAGAAATAAATAAATAAGCACAGCATTTTTTTCCCTCAATATGTGCAGCATGGGCATATATTGTCTATTTGGTTGTTTGTTTTAATCAATATCCACCCTTTATATGAAAACAGCCCTTGCTTATTTTCATGAGTTATATAACTCATTTTCAGAGAGCAATCGCTCCCGTTCTCTTGTCTTGCATATTCACACACTCTGTGATAAATAATAATATTTACTATTCCCATGCAAATCTTGACTAAACATTGTTCATTTTCCTTGTTCTAGTAATGAATCAAATGGACACCCTGCACCGGCAAATACATCTCTTTTATCCTCACTTATGAATAAGGTAAGATCCATCCATCAACACGCTTTTCATCCCCAGACAAATTAGCACGGCGCGTTGGGGGATGTTTGTTTTTTTAATGTTTCGACCACTAATAAGATGAGTTTGTATCATTTAAATTTTCCAGCCATTTTTCACCCGCCTGTAATTTTTGCCCGCCGCTCACAAATTAATATAATGAAGCAGGAGCTGCACGCCACGCCAGATATATAGAGATGTTTGTTTTTTGATGAGCTGTTTTGAACTCGGCAGGCATTTTTTCTCCCTCCTTTCTTCCCCTTTCTTCGGCCCCGTTCGCTCTGTCTTTATTTATGGACTTTGTAAATTATTTGATTAAAAAGTCAGGTGGGTGGAGGGAAAGAGCAACCGTCACCCTCATTTTTTACCGCCTGTAAACGTTACTGGACGGATATTTAAATGTTGTGTGTTTTGGTACAGATTAAAATGGACATTGTTTTAATCATACATCTTTTTCGCTCCCCCTCCCTCTGACTAATACAAATGTGCGGTGCTGGCTTCCATTACCTTGATGATTTAAAGACGTCTCAGAATTCATTTTTCCTCCAGGCGACTCACTTTTCTCTCCCCACTCCCCACCCCCCACCCCCCCGTCCTCTGCTCTTGTTGGATACGCATTCAGGAAGCACAAAACAGCTATGGTTCTTAGCCTTGACAGTACTCTGGCGTGTAGGATTATGCACCTCACTCTGGCTGTGTCAGTCTATTAGAAATTTAGAATGGCGGGGTCACTTGCTACCCCCCGAGAAACAACTAGCCTACATCACACGAAAAAAACAAAGTCTGGGCTGGAGGGCTGGAGGGCTGGAGGGGGGGGGGGGGTGGTGGGGGGGGGTACAAGGGACGCTTGACGTGTGTGTCTGGCATCAGCCCCGGGGGCAGACAGGCTGTAAACTTAGCAGGCCTGTGTTTAGCTAAAGCGTCTCCTGCGTGACGCCAGTAGCTGCAGTAGCAGATGCAGCGGAGTGGTAACCGTTCCCCCCCTTCTGTTTCCGACACTCTGCAGATGGTCAACCCGGGCTTCTTCAGCGCCCTGAACCTGAAGACGGAGCTCGAGAACAACCAGGGGGCGGACACCTCGGAGGTGGGCCAGTACCTGAGCCGCGTGATGGGCCGACCCATGCAAGAGAAGCCCGTGGAGCTGTGGAGGACCTACCTGCGCAGGTACAGTACTGCACGGACCGGTCAGGTCTAGAGAGCTTTACAAAAATAAAGCAGCAAACGAGAGTAGCACTAAGTGCAGAGCAAGCCACCAAACAGTCAGGTCACTGCAGAGCAAACCTCCAAAAATACAGCCCAGCAACAATACATTTTTTCGCTAGCAAGAATAAACTCACTGGTGTTAAAACCACAGAGTAGCCACACATTTCATTATTCAAGTACAAGGAAATAAGCTCATGTTTTTTTTTCGCTTGCCTTCTCTCTCACATCTTTTAGGTTTGACACCGATGATTTCTGTGAAGCTCAGTGTGACTTCTTACACAAAGTTCACTTCCACTGCCTGGTCGAAGACTGTGGAGCTCTCTTTAGCACAGTGGACGGAGCTGTTAAACACGCTAAGTATGTACCCATGACCCATCGAGAGCAACTTCTAACTTTACTCTTACTCCAGCTGTAATTTTAACTATAACTACAACATGTACTTGCAACTAAACGGCAGCATGATTTAATGTAGAACTAACACTGTGGCCATTCACATGAGCTCCCAATTCAGGAACCTGCTTTATCTAAAGGAACGTGGTGTTCATGTCCTCTTTCAGCTTTCACTTCAGAGCCAACCTGAAGGTGAAGTCCGAGTCCCCGTACAGTGATGGGAAGGAAGCCTCGGAGGGGCATCAGAGCCAGCTGGCCACCTCCATCTCCATGGCCAACACTCCCCCCATGGACGTCCCAAGCCTGGCCACCTCGGGCGGGTACAGCGCGGCCGCGCCCTCCCTGCTGGCCTGGAAGCACCTGACGGGCTCCATCCCCCAGCTGCCCGCCTCCATGCCCAACCTGCCCGCCTCCTCCCCCCTGGCCACCACCTCGCTGGAGAACGCCAAGCCTCAGGTCAAGCCTGGATTCCTGCAGTTCCAGGACAAGTAAGTGACCAATGTCGAGAGGCGTGCGAGTTATCGTATATTACTCTACTTGCAGTACCGCGCTGACTGTTTCTGAGAAGTGAGCCCGACCCGTCCACTAAAAAAACGTGTTCTCCCTTTATCTCAGTGACCCTTGCCTCGCGACGGACTGCAAGTACTCCAACAAGTTCCACTTCCACTGTCTGTTTGGGAACTGCAAGTATGTGTGCAAGACCTCTGGGAAGGCAGAGTCCCACTGCTTGGACCACATCAACCCCAACAACAACCTGATCAACGTGCGCGATCAGTTCTCCTACTACTCGCTGCAGTGTCTCTGTCCAAATCAGGTGGGTTGAGGGCCAAAAGAGGGTTTAGGGGCTAAAACCTAATCCTCCATTTAACAAAAGACGCAAGAGAGAACTCATGCTTCCAGTGTAGACCTGAGTGCACTGAAATTTTTTTTTTATTATTATTGTTCAAATCAGTTTGATTACATTTTATTTCTTTTGCGCCAAAGCAATTAAAAAGGTTTCAGAGGTGCTTTCCTGAAACTTTTGGCCTCTTCAAAAGCAAATAATAAAAAGCAATACCAGGCTCAAAAGTGGCAGATTATCCAATCTACGGCTCTAGCAGTCTAGGCTCGAAGAGGGTAGGGAAAAAACACTCTCCCTAATCTCCTCCCCTCTTTGCTCGGTGGCCTCGTTGGCAGCTAAATGTTTGAAATGAGTTCATCTAGTGTATGCATCTCCCAGGATTCTCTCCCAAACATCCCCCGCCTCCCCCCTGCCACTCAAGAGAGCAGCTCATCCTGTTTGCCCCACTCCTGTGCGGCTCTCTTAACAGATGGCAGTTTAGAGGCAGGTTACGAAGCAAGGAAGGAGCAACGCTCACGCATAGACAGACAGACACACACACACACACACACACACACACACACGCACACGCAAGCATGCACGCCAATGAGTTCGAGCTAGAAATGAGTTTAGAGGAAGTCACCAGCGTTCAACTCTGCGCTGAATGAGCTGTGGCTAAAGTGTCGGGGATTTCGTGCATCGAAGTCAAACAAAAAAAAAAAAAAAAAAAACGTTAAATGAAAATAAGACTATTCTGTAGCGGACCCGTGGTAATTTAACCTACTTTCATCTAAAGTAGTGCAAGCGCATCTCACTGCTTAGCACAGTGCAATGCATTCATGTCAAAAATCGTTTTTTTTTTAATCCCCAGCGGTTCATTTCTGAGGTTAGAATGTAAAGGGCTCTCACAGTAGCATGGACTACTTAGCTGAGTAGATACTCATGTAAACACTCCAGTGGCCTGTTATTGTTGAAGTCCTCAGTCACTTATTGTCATTGGTGAAGTCCTGCCTCATTGACTCCCTCGTCTCTCTCCGCAGCACTGCGAGTTCCGCATGAGAGGTCACTACCACTGTCTGCGCCCCGGCTGCTTCTTCGTCACCAACATCACCACCAAGCTGCCCTGGCACGTCAAGAAGCACGAGAAGGCCGAGCGGCGGGCGGCCAACGGCTTCAAGTACTTCACCAAGAGAGAAGAGTGTGGCAGGCTAGGTGAGAAACTACACCCCCCACAATGCATCACTCCTCCTCACATTCACTCCTAGCTGTTTCATTTGAAAAGCGGCCAGTCCAGAAACGGCAGTCGCGCGCCGCTCGCACACCTCGTGCGCGCGGCGGCGGCAAAACTGACCGCACACTGGAAAAGCTCTATGAGGGGCACGAGATCTGGCTGGCGCGCACCATTCCGGCGTGGGAGGCGGAGGAAGCCGACGAGCTGTGAAACTGGGGGAGGGATGCAAAAGAGCGCTGCGGCGGGCAGTGGAGGGAAGGAAGGAAGGAATGAGCGCACTCTTTCCACACGCTCCAACTGCCCCGTCAAGCGCTCGCACCCCCCCACACTGAGATGTTAATTGTCACACCCTCACAGACCAACGCACCCGGCGCAAAGAAAAACACTGACACACACACACACACACACACACACACACACACACACACACACACACACACACAGATACATCCACATGCACTTAGCAGCTTTTTGCCAAGTTTTTTTTTTTTTTTTTTTTCTTGGTCCCATGTATCCCATTAGTTGGTGACATCTGTTCACCGGCATCACACCCTTTTAGTATTTAACATCGAAAGTGACACAATCGCATCAAACAATGACAACAGTGTTATTCCAGGTTTGCGCTGATTACTGTTTGCGCGTCGCGTGGTGTTTGTGGCCTCCGAGTTTCTAATTGTCGGGGAAGCTCCATTGCATTTCCTGCAGATTAAGTGGTGCCCTTGGGAGAGCAAGAAAAAAAACCAACGCTGGGCCCCGGGTTCTTGTCATACATTAATACTTCTGTATTTATAGCAGGCAATCAAACCAAAGTTGTTTTCTTGGGTATATTTAACCTGTCAGGAATGAGCAATTACGCAGGTTTGTTAATTACCCAGCCTGTCTGACGCAGTGTGTTTGTGTGGCTGCTCTTTACCCAGTCTCCATCAGCAACCGCATCACACATCTCAGCTGAAGGGTTTTTTGTTTGTT
This sequence comes from Sardina pilchardus, assembly GCF_963854185.1. Classification (NCBI taxonomy): domain Eukaryota; kingdom Metazoa; phylum Chordata; class Actinopteri; order Clupeiformes; family Clupeidae; genus Sardina; species Sardina pilchardus. The sequence continues at coordinate 29,381,981 of NC_085000.1, read as the reverse complement.
TTTTTTTCTTTTCACCCACTCATTTTCATAAAGAGAAGAAAGGAATAAGGGATAAAGATGGTAAAGAGGAACTTCCTCTGAACTTTCCTTGTGAGAACAAAATGCATCTGCAACTGTAGAAGAGCTCCAAAGGTGTGTATGCACTGGAAAGCTTTGCCCAGTGCTGCCAGTGATATCTTTGGAGTGAGAGAGCGAGAGAGAAAGAGAGAAAGAGAGAGGGAGGGGGTATATTACAAAAGCAAGCACTCGAGTCATAAAGAATTGATGGTTCAGCTGGACTCCGACAGCGGTATCCATGGCAGCCACATTAAACAGAGCCCTGGTGATGATGTTTCCTAGATCCGGTCCCTCGCACACACACACACACACCGGGCCCCTGATATTTCACCAGTTACTGCTATTTACCCAACTTTGCATGCTGTCAAGTGCAACGTCAGTGTGTACCAAAGCAATTTAATGACAACAAGCATTGTGTAGCGCCGCGGCTGCCATGGTAACTGACAAGCCAGCACCTGCCCCACATGTTGCTCTTTCAATTATTTTTAGTGTGCATTATTCATAATAAAATTATTACCAGCTTCCTACCATATTTGATTAGCCGGCACAAAAGCCGGCATTTAATTTGAAAACATATAGCAATTAAAATCTGTACAGCCTTCGCATTAAACAAGAAAAGTGGTGGTGGAGAAAGAGCAGAAAACAACAGACGACGACGACGACGACAATAGATGGCTTTTGAAAAATGAATTTAATATAGAAATAATTGTGTGTTTACTTTGGTTTGCCTGGTTGTGCATTATTGCCTGGCTGAATGTGAGAATTTATTTATGTAAATTCCAAATTGAATAAAAGATGTCAGTGTAATAAAAGAGCACCACAGGTCTAATCTTCCGAAAGCCTTCACATGCACAGTGTGACACCGGACTCATCCATATTCCTCCTACGGCCCGGTTCACAAACCCAGCTAGCCCCGCCAGCTCACCTCTCTCTCATGGTTGTTGCGACTACATTTTTTGGGCTCATCAAACAAAGTCTTTGCGGTAGGGAAGGCGTGCTAAACTATGTCCTCTTTTGAAGACGAGCGTCTCTGACTGTCTGTGGTTGTGTGTGTGTGTGTGTGTGCGCGCGTGTATGCGTGTGTGTGTGCGTGCGTGCGTGTGTGTGTTTTCCTTCCTCCCGCCGCAGGCTGCAAGTATAACCAGGTGAACAGCCATTTCCACTGCATCCGCGAGGGCTGCCAGTTCTCTTTCCTGCTCAAGCACCAGATGACCTCGCACGCGCGCAAGCACATGAGAAGGATGCTGGGAAAGAACTTTGACCGGGTTCCCTCCCAGGTGAGCCATCCCGACACCCAATGCCAGCCATCTTTAAAAGGGCCCCATTCACATCAGCTTGCCCCGGATAAAGAACATGATTCACCCTTCTTTCGTCATAGAGACAACTGCTTTGCCTATTTCGCCTGATGCGGCGTCTTATAATCCCGAGCGCATTAAGCCTCAGAGTGGCTTGGTCAGCGGAGCCTGGAGCTCCTGGACCTTTAGGCCCCTGTGCCCCCTGATTATGTCTAAGTGTGCATGACGACACTTGGCTGAAGGCCTCTCTCTGACATCTCCCGTCAACCCCCCCTCCCCCCACCCCCCCTCCCCCCGTAGATGATGCCCCTTGCCCAGCGTCCGGAGGAGCTCCAGCAGATGGCCAGCATGGCCGCGGGGGCCATGGGCGGCGGCCAGCCAGGCCTGACCGCCGGCTTCTCCAGCATGATGGACGACGGCGACGACTACATGGACTACATGGGGGCGGGAAGCCCGCTGGGGCTCTCCTCCGAGTCCTCCAATCAGGACCGCAGCTGCACCAGCACCCCCGTGGGCAACGAGAGTTCGCCGGCAGGTAGGTTTATTTCGCCCGCCCGCCCGCCCGCCCGTCCTCCGCGCCGAAAAAGCCCCGCCGAACGCGGCGCGGCCTCCCGACAGTCAGCAGGCACACAGACACATGCCGTGACTCAAGCGCCCTCGCTTTTGCCAACCGCCCGAGAACGAGAGACTTCCTAGATGAAGCAAACTCCTAAAGATTGAAGCCCTCAGCGTAATTAACGTAGCACGCGAACACCGACTCTTTTCTTCCGCGGCCCGTGACGAAGACGCGACATGACAGGCTGTCTAAATATACTTGTCATGTTGTTTAGTGGACTTACGTATACCCTCTCACCGTTCTTCTTGAGTGTACACACACTCTAATGTAAGAAAGCAGCATCGGGTTTCCACGACCACGGCCATTATGGACAAACACTCAGGAGTATTTGCTGACCCTCACGCTTAGATCGTCAAGATATTCTTAAGTCACTATTGTGTTACACCGGCGTCCACTCACGCTAAGTGTTCAGGGAGAAGGCACGTCTTTTGTGTGTGTTACCCCCCTACCCACTTCGCATTCATTCCCTTGTAGTCGAGAGTCTCATAAAAGTAACCACTTGTCCATGAAACATCAGACCCGCCAAATGTTTTCCACAGTAATGGCATTTATCAAATTATGGGGCAGTAAATTTATTATATGGTTCCCTCCACCTCCTCTCGCACATTAATGTCATCCCCTTGGCAACTTCAGAGAGGAGGCAGTGCAGGCTGACAATGAGCGAAAAAAAAAAGAAAAAAGAAAAACAGATCTGATGCATTTCTCTGTCTCTCTGTCTCTCTCTTCTTCCTTTCTTTCCTTTTCTCTTCTGGTAAATTGAGATTGATGTGGTTAAACTCAGGGCTTTGATTCTGCTTTATGAAAAGAACATTTCTAGCAAAGCGAGTAGTCTTTTCTTTCACTGAATGATTTTTTTTTTTTTTTTTCTACACTCTCATCGTTTTTTGTTTCAAAAATGTTGTTCTTCCATTCTCACCATTGTTGCTTTTGGCTGTTGCTTGGGTTCTGTTGTCATCTGGCTCGCTTTATTTCATTATTTTATCTTTCCCTCCCCTTCTTTACCTCCCATTCCCGGGTGCGTGTCTGTGTGTGTGTGTGTGTGTCCACTGTGCACCTGTCTGTCTTTGTGTCTGTGTGTGTGTCCCTTCCTCCTCCTCGTCCTCCTCTTCCTCCTCCTCTTCCTCCTCCTCCTCCTCCTCCTCCACCTCCTGGACAAACCTGTCTGCTGTAGGACCAGGCTGCCAGGGTGGTGCACCTCCTGCCTCCGCCGGCCCAGCCGACACTCCCGCTCCCCCACACGCCCCCCAGCCACCTCCACCTCCTCCACTTCCTCTTCCTCCGCCACCTCCTCCACCGCCCTCTCAGGCGTCGGCTCAGGCGCCGCTCCAGTCCCCGGCGCTCTCGTCCTACCCTCCGGCCCTGCTGCGGCCGCCCCTCCCCTCTCTCCCATACCTGCTGTCTCCATCCTGTCTGTCCTACTCTCTGCTCAGCGCCTCTCTCGGAGCCACTCGGAGCGTTGTCATGCCAACCAACACGCCAGCTTTCAGCCCCATCATTGCCACTCCGTCTCCGGTTAAAAATGACGTCCCTATAGTGCAGGACGCTGCAGGTACTTATGAAAAAAACTGACCCCCCAAACACCGCAGCAGTCACTGTGTCAGACCTTAGACTGTCTACATCATCAGCCATGTTCTAGCGTAGCGTCACACATTCAGAGTCATTGTACTTCTTCATCTTTTACAACGACAACAAAATATGTTTTATTTGACGCAACACATGAGCTGCCACATTCATAAACACTTTTATTTCTGTTGAAGGGATTCTTATAAAGGGGCTGTGTGTGTGTGTGTGTGTGTGTGTGTGTGGCTGGGAGGGGGGGGGGTGTAGACATGTGCACGTGAAGGCAATTTGTCTGTTTGTTTAGCTCGTATTTTCCTTCCCTCTAGGTGAGGTGACACCTTACCTTCCATTAAGCAAATGCCATTAGACCCAGTTAGTAATGGAAGGTAGTTACAGCACTGCGGTGATGAGGCAGTATATCACACACCTGCCATTAGGGCCCCGGCCCTTGGGTTAGCCTCCATTAGCCGGCTGCTTTAAGAGGGGCCCCTATTTTAATCATGCTAAAGTTTTATCGAGGCCTCGGATTCTCGCCGGGCCAGAACAAGGATCACATCATTAGCACTGACCTCAGGCTGCTCGCCGAAGCGTGCCCTTCCCATAAAGCACCGGGGTTTAGAGGTGCCTCGGGTTCCAGGGCTACTCCAGGCTTCTGTTGTGTAAGCTGCTAGACACCCGTTAAAATGTCACGCTCTTATTATCATTATTATTACCAGTGACTAATATTCATTGGAAGGTTTCGCTCCTGTGTCATTGTGTCACCATGTTATAAAAAAATATTAAAAGGCTTGTGTCACAAACAGAGCTAAGTAAGGATCTGGATTAACTAGGTTAATCAGTGGGAGAGTGTGGGTGGGGGGGGGTCTGTGCCTTAGAGATGTCATTTGGGTGTGTGGTGCTCTTACTTGTGGCCTGCTTGGGTTGACTGACGGTGGGGTCATCATGTGTCTCTGTCTCTCTCCCACCTCTCCAGGCAACACCATCTCCATCCCCACGGCGACGGGCGCCAAGAAGCGCTTCTGGATCATCGAGGACATGTCGCCCTACGGCAAGCGCCGCAAGACGGCCTCCTCGCGCAAGATGCTGGACGAGGGCATGATGCTGGAGGGCTTCCGGCGCTACGACCTCTACGAGGACTGCAAGGACGCCGGCTGCCAGTTCTCGCTCAAGGTCACGCACTACCACTGCACGCGCGAGAACTGCGGCTACAAGTTCTGCGGCCGCACGCACATGTACAAGCACGCGCAGCACCACGACCGCGTGGACAACCTGGTGCTGGACGACTTCAAGCGCTTCAAGTCCTCGCTCAGCTGCCACTTCGCCGACTGCCAGTTCTCGGGCAACAGCACGCACTTCCACTGCCTGCGCTGCGGCTTCCGCTGCACCGACAGCACCAAGGTGACGGCGCACCGCAAGCACCACGGCAAGCAGGACGTCATCAGCGCCGCCGGCTTCTGCCAGTTCAGCTCCAGCGTGGACTGCGCGGTGGCCGACTGCAAGTACAAGCTCAAGTGCTCGCACTTCCACTGCACGTACCCCGAGTGCAAGCACACGGTGGTAGGCATGTCGCAGATGGACTCGCACAAGCGCAAGCACGAGAAGCAGGAGCGCGGCGAGATGCCCGCCTCCGCCGCCACCTCCTCCTCCTCGCCCAGCCGCGACCAGGCCGGACACCAGGCCGGAGGAGCTGGTGGTGGCGGAGGAGGAGGGATGGGAGGGCTGGTGGCCCAGGTGCCCGTCGGCATGCACTCCATGTCTCCAGGGGTGCCCGGGCTGGGCCACCACGGCCCCGGGGGCGGCATCTATCTGCCCTCGGCAGCAGCGGCCAGCGAGTACGAGCAGCAGCACCACCACCACCACCACCACCACCACAGCAGCGGCGGACAGGGAATCAGCCTGGACGGCTCGCTCAACCTGGGCACCGACGCCAGCAGCTCGCTGTTCTTCCTGAAGAACGCCGCCGGCCTCGGCCTCAACGACTCGCTGGACCTCAGCAAGAAGATGGGCCACCATGACGTGGGCCTGGGCATGGGCATGGCGCCCGGGTCCTGCAGCACGCCTGTGTCCAGCGCAGGGCCTCTGGGTCTCGCCAGCGCCGCCGCCGCCGCCTCCGCGGTCGCCCGGGGCCAAGACGACGCCACCGGCACGTCCGGCGAGAACGAGGACGACATGTCCCCCGAGGAAGAGCCCATGGCCGAGGAAGAGGAGGACGAGGAAGAGGAGGAGGAGGAGCCAGAGGACGACTTGAACACCGACTCCTACGAAGACTCCATGCCCGACCCCGACGGCAACGAGAAGGACAACGGCGAGACGTTCGAGGCGTCCACCAATCACGCCGAGAGCTCGCCGCAGGACAAGGACGAGGCCGACCCGTGAGCCAGCACTGGAAGGGGAAGCGCCGCCGCGACGACTAACTATGAACAAACGAGAAACAAGAATGAAAGTGGCCTCATTTATCATGGTTAGCAACATTGCAGATGACAAGAAAACAACTACACAAAAAAACGTGAAGGCCCAAAAATGATTTATTATGATGTTTACAAGATGACCAATATTATTAATTTAATTATGCATTAAGAAATGAACACAGAACCAGGCAGATGAGGCCCTCTTTTACACATGGCTGGCAGTGTAAACCATTTCCTACACATCGGTCTTTTTTGTGTGCGTGCATGTTTGACTAATTTATTTCTTTTTTTTCCGTTTTGTTTTTTACTTTTTTGTGTGTGGAAAAAAATGAGGAAAAAAAAACTAACAAAAACAAAATCTAACTATATATATATAAATATATCTATATACTGTAGTTGTGTGTGGACATTGATATACAATTTTTTGTGAAGCAGTCATCACATGAACTGCAGAACCCTTATACCTAATAAAAAAGGGAAAAGCGTACAAAATACTGTACACTGACGGAAAATGAATTCAAGAGAATGTGCTCAAAATAACTGATTTCAACTCTTGTTGTTGTTATTCTATGATGACTTATTTATCAGTGAAGTTGCAGGGGCCTGCATGTGCGCTTCTGGCTCCTACATCTCTCCGTTGATCCTTTCTGCAGGGTGACATTTTTTTTGTGCGTTTCTTTATTTGTTTGTTTGTTCCTGGTTCATTCACTCACACTCATAATGGTCAGTTGTTATGCTGTAGGTTCCATTCCATGTGGACAGTTGACTCCTCGGTCACCTTCAGTCCAAACAGAGACCAGTAACTGCGGCCAGGGAACTCAGACCTCAAAGCCCAAATCGCGGTGTATGCAGCTGCCCAAGCACATTATGGTTGTACACACAAAAAAAAGACAGACACCAAAAGCTCATTTTTTCAACATTCAGATTTTTGTTTTTGTTCATTCAGATTCTGTTATTATTTCGTTTGTTTTGTTTGTGTGTTTTTTAAGATATTTTCTTGTTGTGTTGTGGACCCTGTTGGCATTGCATATGGTTAGTGCACTTTTATAGATGAGAAAAGCTAAACAAAACGCATATTCAGAAAAGAAATAATGTTTTGTTACCATTCGCATTATTTGCTTTATTTTCTTTTGTTTTTGGCAGCATTTTCCAGTTGCACATGCATGACCAGTTGATGCTGCAGTTTTACCTTGCTGATTTGATGGGTGTGCAGAGATGGGGGTTAGCTAGCAGGGGATGTGAGGGAGATGGAGAGAGAGAAAGAGAATACGTCGGTGCTACCTGCCCAGTCATTGTTAAAGAGGGGGTTACTGGAGGCCTGATGGTTTTCAGGATCCGTGTGGACTGAAGTAGCCATCCACATGGAGGACCTTTGAGGTCTGAATGTAGAGGGAGTTAAAGATGAGAGATGAGAGACAAAACGTAGCAGGTATTGTTTCTTTTCTTGTTCCTTTTTTTATTTTATTTGAAAAAAAAGAGATTTTGTAGCACGAGAGGGGAAAAAAATTAAGCAAACAAGAGGACATGGTGGAGTTCTTGAAGCTTCCTTTTTTCAGAGGCCTCATGTGGTTACTTCCAAGTGGACGAGGCTTCGCCACGGGACTATGTTCTCCTGCGGCCCCAACTGACTAACTTATCGAGAGACAGCACGTCCAGGGAGACATGCTAAAGGACACTCTCCTGCGCTGGGCAATGTGTTTGAAATGTACAGACAGAAAACAATGTGTTGATGACATTTGTTGTTGTTTTCTCCTTACCATGGCTGTGGTTAAGCTCCAATTATAATGGTTTTATTTAATATTTATGTGACCTTGCAATGGTAAAAAAAAAAACAATTAGGGTGTTTTTGCACTTTTTAGGTTCATTTTTACTTCATGAGAAAAAATATGGCATATATCTTTTAACAGGGAAGTTTTTGCTTTATGATGTTGTTTTAGCTCACTTTGCGTTGATGCACAAATAGTTGTTAGTGTGACAAAGATCTCCTGTTCTGTGTTTTATTTAAAGAAAAAAAAATAAGGACTGATTTTATTTGCTTCCGTGATTGGATGAATTCAATATGGGAAAAGGCATGCCAGGACCTGCTTGCCCTAACGAGGAACACTAATGAGAGCTGTGATTGAAATGAATTCTAGACAGAGAAAATGATTACAGTGCTCAGATTGAACCAAATTACAACAAAAATGTTTGTAGCCCAGCCTCAGTTTAAAATGAATGACTGTATAAGATGAAGAAGAAGAAGAAGAAGAAGAAGAAAAAAAGGGAAAAATAAATAAATAAATACAAATTGTGGCAAGGAAATTATGATTAATTATTTCTTAAAAATGACTTTGAAAAAAATTATTGGAATAGAGGTAATTACATGTGTAGATGAATATCTTCAAGATACTGTTTCAAGAGGGGGAAAAGGTTGTATAGTATTTTCTTCTGTAAAAAAAACTATATATGAACAAAACGCTCTTTGATGAAAAGCTTCCTTTAAAAATAAAATAATAAAAAGGAGAAATAAAGAAATAAAAAGTCAAAAATGGAAAAAGTACCAGTATAGTTTGCTTGTGTGTGTGTGAACTCTTTTTGTATCAATACTCCCAAAAATAGAGCCCTCTGACCAGAAAGCACTGAAGCAGCAACGAGAGTCACTTCATACTTTAACTGTTTTTCATCGTTTCCTCAAACCAATTTAATGTCACCTACACCATAGTGATATGGAATCACTGATGGGTGTTTCTGGTTGCTTTAACACCATCTTTTATTTGCTTTCATTTGTCATTGTTTTGTGTGTGTTTATTTTTTTCAAATTTATTTAATTGGATTATTTGTTGACATTTTTCTCTGGCATGACTCCTTTCGAGGCGTTCTTTTTGCTCTGTCCTTGAGTGCAAGGCAGAGCATCTTTTTTTGTTTGTTTTGTTTTTCAGATTCAAACAAAAAAAACTGTTGAAATGGCTATTTGGCTGGGAGATACGTTGTGCACTTGAATACAATTTATGTGTGTAAAATAGCAGGATTTGTAAAAAGTCAAAAAATAAAGAAAATCTAATTATTATAACAACCCATGTTGTCATGAATGTTTAGCGGTTACCACTGGCAGTGTACTTTTGCCCTGGTATAAACCTGGGCCATTACATGCAGTTTGTGTATAAAAACACAAGGGCCTAGAGGATGCACCCTGTCTTAAGTCTCAACCAGGGGTCAGAGCAGGTAGCGTCCTCGCTGCTGCTATAGGCAGGGAGGCTGGGTGACACTCGCCAGGCGTCCCCCTGGGTGACAGAATGGAAAGAGAGGGAGAACAGTCCCCTCCGCACTGAAGTGGCACCAAGAAGCACAACAGACTTCTGTTGCTACTGTAGCCAAGAGCAGCTGTTAAAGTGGACATTTTTCACCAGTGCGTCCCCATACAGCACAGTAGTCCCTTTTACCTCATTTCGCCCTATTCATTACAGTGACTAACTTATGACAGAGCCTTGGCTTTCTTTGTTGGCTTGAGCCTTTTCCATGTGTTTTTGTGTTGTCTATCCAGGGCAATTATGGCCTATTGAGTAACTGAGATACAGTACCTCTCAAGAGTATCGTCTAGGGTTACATATTTTTTTCCCCATTCTCTCTTAGCCTTTTCCCCCTATCTACGGGGCAATCGGTCAGGAGTGGGGGGAGATCATTTCTAGTGCAGGTTTTTAATCTGTTTATCTGGAGAGGGATGGCTGGATTTTATCCTTGCCTCTTGCTCACTCACCCCCACAGCCCAGCCAGCTACTGAGAAACCGCACAATGGCCAGAGTAGCCCTCTGCCTACAGCTGTTCTCCCTCCTCCTCCTCCTCATCCCCCTCTTCCTTGTGATGTTCCTTTAAAGAAAAAAAAGAAAGGAGGGAAAAAACGGGTGAAGGCATCACCATCTGTCTGCCAGCTGGCATCCTGTATATAATCTCACCAAGGGGAAAAAAAAGCAGAAATAAATAAAAAATAAATAAATAAAAACATGAAAATTATATTACACAAAAACCAGACGGAAGCGACCTCCAAATCCTGCTTAGGCTGCTGCTGAAAGGCCCTGATCATCTGACCATTTTAATTAACGATGAGGAGATGACAAAGAGGAGGACAACAAGACAAGACAGCCGATTATCTGCTCGCTATGAAATGAATCAAATAAGAACACTGCAAAATGGCACGTGGAGCCTTTTTTTATATTGACTGTTTATGTATCAGTTATTGTGGGATGTGTGTTATGTGTTAAATCCTTTCCTGATGCTTGAATCAAGAGCAAAAACTTTCAGACAAGTTGTTTGGCCATTCCTGCTCTGCCATTTTGCACATGACTAGGACAAGCAAGTGAGGACCTTGTGATTGCTTACAACACATTTGCTAACACGCTGCCACCGTGCACCTGTTCCTGCACATGATGAATGCGGCCAGATGGATGAAGTGCAGTTTTATCCAGTCTCTCCCTGTTTTATTTACTTGTTTCCCCTGCATGACTTGTTTTCCACTCAATAAAACATGAGCGGGTTGGGGGGGGGGGGCTAAAAAAAAAAAAAAGCAACTAGGCCACAAGCCAGTTTCTCAACCTCACTTCCTTACTTGATCTCAGCCATTAAATCCCTTTTCCAAAGTCTTGCACGAACAAAAAGAGGGTTTGTTCCTCTACGTTGTGTTGTGGCAGGAAATCTCTGTTGGTTGAGGGTTGTGTTTAAAAAAAATAAATAAAAAAAAAACTCAGAATAATGAAACAAGGCCCCTGATCTCCCAAGGCTGTGTGCAGGGTGGTGTTGGTGGTGTTGGTGGTGGTGGTGTTGGTGGGGGGGGGGGATGAGCGGGCGGGATCCGGCCCTGTCCTGACGTGCGGCAGGTTGATGTGCCAGGAACAGGTTGCGAGAGGGATGGCAGCAGTCAGCGCTGGGAGAAGGCGACAGGTGGGCCATGCATATGTTTGAGCCGCTGTAGTCACATGGCAGAGACATGGCAGACTCAGACACAGACAGACCGGGCGCTCGTCAATGGCATCTTATGTTAAGAGCACACGCGGGAGTTGAGGGGGGAGTGTGTGTGTCTCGGGGGGGGGGAGGGGGGGGGGCACAGGCTGCCCTTATTTCCCTTCTTTGAAAAGTCACAGCAGACATTCCACCAAGTTTGCCCAATCAAAGCACTCAGTGCAGGTAGCACTAACAGTGCTTTTAGGCAACAGAACTGGCCATCAAAATAAGAGATTGATACGACTAAAAAGCAGAGTTGGCTGCTTTCACACAAAAGAAATATCTTCATTCCCCTCGGCGTTGTGTCCTTCTAATTCTTATCCATTTCCATGCTCTTCTGCGAAGCCTGTGGGTTCATTTCAGGGAAGCCACGGTCACAGTACAAAAAAGGACACCTCGGTTCTATTGGCTGCAGCTGTTGCCTGAATGAAAAATTAACTTCAAGGACCCCAACGGGGAAAAAAAAGCACATTGGACTCTCATGCAGCCAATTTAACATTAACAAGACTTTATTGGCTGTGTCACATTTAAGCACCACTACATGCTTGGCTTGGTGGGAAAATATTAATTCACTTTGACATACAATACCTTTAAATGCCAATTGCTCTATTTATGGCTAAATCTATTAATGAAATGCACCGCTCATTGAAAAAGTCATCGTAAATGTATCTCACTCGCTGTCTTGGAATAAACAGATAAACAGATGTTTGTCTCACTTCACCTAAAATGTTCCAAATTTGCCCCTGACACAGTATCAAATGTGTTTATGTTTGTCGATGTTATGATACTAAGCTAAACACACCCCACAGTAACTCCTGAAGAATTTTCACAACATGCCCGACTAGTGACACAGGGACACCATCGCTGCCTCATGAAACACATATAATACAAGAATTCTGAGAGAATGTCTTTGATTGTGATGACTGACGCACTGGTCATTCCCATTTGTGGCATTCGGTTCAGACACAAAGCCAAGCCAAGCCAAGGCAAGGCAATAAAAGTGTTTATATTTAGAATCATTTGCTACTCTTTTTTAAAAAAATAAATAGGAGCCTTTTGTGGACAGGAAAATCTCTAGATTATTTATATGATCTTGTATTTAATCAACTTTATTTACATGCAGTATTTATGATGGTGGCAAGCGCTTCCAAGAACTACTTTAAACTAATGTTTAGACAGAGGAGTTTAAGAGTTGGCTGCAGAGGGAAGAAGCATTCTGAAGGAGACTTAATGACTGCACAACATTCATTTGTTCAGAGTTGGGTGGTGAGTTAGTCAACAAAGCCCAGACATAATTAAAGTTTGGTTTCAATAAATGTAATAAACAAGTTAGCAGTCATTAATAAACATTATATTCTCTATTGCACTTACCATACTGTTTGTCTTAATGTGCAATACCTGTTAAGAACATTATTTTAAGAGTCCTCTCTCTCTCTCTCACACACACACACACACACACACACACACACACACACACACACACACACACACACACACACACACACACACACACACACACACACACACACACACACACACACACACACACACACACACACACACACACACACACACAATTCCCGAAAACTTGTAGATATGATAAGGGTCATGCATGGTCTTAATAATTTGATAGACATACAGTAGGTACCTCAAGTTATACTTAAACATATTCATATAAATTCCAAAACAAGAACCTTTATTTGTTCCAGCACACTCCAAGTTTGGCCTTGATATAAATTAGCCATCCAAAAGCTTGGACTTGAAGCCTTGCAGAAGCGCACAAACTGGCGACTGACAACAAGCGCAGAGCGCATGAAACTGTTAATCTGCCCTGGCCTGCGTCCAAGGGCCCATTACAAGTCCAGCCGTTTGCTTAAAAACCCAACCAGCAGCCTCCTGAGTGAGCGAGAGAGGCTGTGAGAGACCCTGAGAGAGAGAGAGAGATAGAGAGAGAGAGAGAGAGAGAGAGAGAGAGAGAGAGAGAGAATTGGGAGAACATTTCAGCACTTTACAGCCTGCGTGCTCCAGAACAGGAGCACTAGCCTGGGAGCATAGCAGCGTAGCGCTGCGCGGGCTCCACAGAGGAGCGGGCGAGGAGCCGGAGAGCAGGGCTAACTGCTCCGCTCTGCAGCGCGCGCACACGCGCAGGCCTACACTGCGCACAGCACACTCGAGCGAGGCCCGGCTCTCTCTGGCAGCGGAGGGGGGAATCTTGAGAGCACGGCAATAAATTTGGGTAATTTGACATGACTCATGGGGGGGGGGGCTTGGGGCTGGGGGTGGGAGTGGGGGTGGATCATTGTTGAGTGAAGGGATGCCTGGCAGATTTGCAGAGAATGAACTAAAATGGCACGGAGCGCTGTGAGGCGGGCATGACGGCACAGGACGAGGCCATTACACACACGCACACTTGGCACTCAGGCTTAGTGAAGGACAAGTGCACAGGCTTGGGTATGCCTGTCTGCGCCGCGCCGCGCCGTGCCGTGCCGTATTCGCAACACGGAAAAAAGAGGAAGCCTAGGGCCTACAGACAGATGAAATGGTGCTAGAGGGAAAAGGTTCAGAACAGTTCTTTGGGAGAACCTCGGTCCTAGGACTTCTAGTACCCCAGTACATTCCATTCTCCTCTGTTCATACTCTCTCTTCTCTCTCTCTATGATCTCAAGTGTTCAACGCCACGGTTATCAAAAGGGACATGAAGGGCATCACGCTTTCTTAGTTGAGTTTTAACAGACGACTTAAGATGGCAAAGGGGGCAAAAAGAACCTCCGGCCCCCCCTACGGCAAGTGAGAGGGGATGAATTGAGCTGAGGCTTTAGAAGAACTCTTCTGTCAGAACTCCAGTGCTGCGGGGACATGCCGTCTCTCCCCTCTCCACTTATCTGTTGTTATTGCCAGCAGCATTAACTGGAGAGAATGACTGAATGTCCAAAAGAAGCGCAGTGCGCAGGGGTCACGCTAAATAAGGAGGGAGGCCTTTTAAAATGCTCCCTTTTTTGGGGGGGGGGGGGGCACAGCTGTGCCTTCACACACATATACGCTCACACACACACACACATACACGCTCACACACACACACGCTCACACAAAGTGCCAACAGGTGTGTCGCTGCTTGTGCTAATCTTCCACATTATGGTTGTCGAATGGACTCACTGGGCTGTAGTCCTCTCACTTAAAACGTGGTAATTTAATAGGGAATACATCGGCAACGTGACATTTGGAGCTGGGAAGGAAGGAGAGGGTTGGGGAAGATTCTAGCGAAGCTAAGAATAGAAAATGCGCACCATTGACTGTGGTTTTCTGTTACCAGAGGAATTTTGTGAGGACTCCTCTCCTTTCAAAGAGGAGGTTAAGAGTGCACCAAGGGATTTTGGGATTGCGTTTTTCCCCCCCACCACTCTCCCCTCTGAGGGCTCGGAAAATGTGGATTGTGTTTCGCAGTGACAATCCAGGCCTGTTTTGGAGGACAAGGTCAACGACTGTGCATCTCCCCTGTCCAGCCCACGCAACCCCTTAGCCCACCGTGGCTCACCCCGCGACCAAACCACCAGCTGACCACAAACGGCTAACTGCAACGCAGATGGGACGGGAGGCGGGTCAGAAAGAGGCGGTTGACAGAGAAGAGCCAGACAAGAGATTTCTCACTCTGTCTTCCTCTATCTAGTTCTCTATCTCTCCAGATCACATTCTTCACACAATTTACCGACCTATAAGAATGCAGAGTTGTTTTAATCTTCAACACACACAAAAAAAATGCAGTTTCTTCAGAGTCACATTTCATAGACATTGTGAAATTGTCCCCAGGATATAGCTTGGAATCAAGTTAGGCCTCCTTAGCAAGTTTTAATTCCACTTAACTTGTTTCCAGTTATATCCGCAGGCGTGTTAAAGAGGCAGTTGGGGATCATATACTCATTTCCTCATTGAGATAGAATCTACATTTCCTATATATTTACATGTGAAAGTATTTCTTCCAGTATTATTTTGCGATTGAAACCTCCTGTTTGATGTCCATGTGAATGATTATCCACTGGAGTGTGGATAAAGGAATGAACCAACAGAGTGTGTGATTACATGCTCCAAACCAGTCAACAAAATTGTGTCCTGACACTCACAGAATGCAGGCTAACTGAGAAATGCTCGTGTGGCGCAGTAACATCGTGGAGCACCATTATGTGCTTTGGCACAGTGATATGACTGCACCTCTAGTGTGACTCCTATTAGGCCCCATGTACAGTAAGTGTGGGGGCAGTTGACTTCATAGCCTTCATGAGATTATTATGGCATTCTACTTTGAATGGTGCAAAAAAGTACAGCTCTTTTGCACGTGTAATAACTGGCCGTTTGTGCAGGGAGGTGGAGAGGGACTCAAAGAGAAACAAAGGAAGACAGCGTGAGGACAAAAGGGGTTAAAAATAGAAATGCACATTCATTTGAATTACTGTACCTCCATAGACTTTCATTCCTTTTCCCCTTCTTTCCCAGGAACAGACACCTCCCCCCCTCCCCCCCCCCTCCAGGCCGCTGGCGTGCTTTAGGTGCTCGGCAGCACATGGGCCCGTGATTTGTCTAATTTGCACAAACGCCCGGCGAGGCTCGCACCTGTTGCCTCCGCGATGCCTGGCAGTGGCGGGGCGCTCAACAGGCTGACGAGCGCCCCTGGATAATCCATTCTTCTCACAATGGCGACGGCCGCCGCCACCGCCGCTGCTCTCCACCGGTGCGGGACAAGGGCATTTTTCTCCTGCCGAGTTTCTCATATCCGCCACGGCTCTGATGCCTCATTACTGGGGCAATTCATAAATATTGTCTCCTGTATTACCACTTGCAGGGGGCTCTCAGCTTCCAGAGAGATTTATTAACCTCTTTTCACGGCCCTGTTTTTTTTTTCTTCCTCTCCTCTCCTCTCGCCCCACTCACCCTCAAACCACTATCCTTTCATCATCTCCTAGTCCCATTTTTAGCCCCGTGCAAACACTCACACCTCCCTCCCTCCCTCCCTCCCTCTCTCTCTCTATCTTTCTCTCTCTCTCTCCCCCATCTCTAGTTTTTCCCCATATCCACTCAAACTAAAAGCCGCTCGCTCTGAGAGGGGCAGCTCTGCAGCACACAGGGCTCTGCCGTGCCACACCGGCAGGCACATATTTGTTCCATTTAGAGTTGAAATGGGGCCAGGAGGACATGGGGGGGGGGGGGTGACACGGGCGGGCGCTGCCGAGGAGAAATGCGATCCCGCTCCTCGATTGTGGAGAGTTTATGTAACGAGCGACGACAAAGTGCTTTATGACTTGTGTGGTATTGCTGCCACTGAGGCCTGCTGAGGCCTTATACGGGCACGAGGCGGGTGGTGGTGACCTTGGCCTCGAAAAGCGCTCACGTTCTCACCTCAAGGAGAGAGACAGAGAAAGGGAGTGGAGAGATGGCGGCAGGTCTGCTGCCAGTCTCAGAACGCCCCCCAAAACGAGCACCGTTCACTCGGTAGAAAAAAAAATGGACGTCTGGTACAGCAGCCATGGTTTAAAAGTAGAACGTGACTCCCCTATTTGTGGAGCAGCGTTTTGCATTTTTCCCCTGCTGCGCTGTCCCGTCTCGATGGTTATCTCCGGGTCTCCCCGTAAGGGCAGCACAGGAAACACTGAGGTGCTCCAACCCCGACCTCACCCAACTGAACTCTCCATGGCCAGCTCTCTTATCTCCACGCGGAATAGGGAAGCTCTGCTGGGCCGTCTCATTCCGCCACTGTCATCCCTGCCCTTTTCCTATGCAAAGGCACTCCGACATGAGGAAGCTGTCCGTCACCGAGTCTCCACATGACCGCTACGCATGGTGTTTCCTCCAGGACCAGGAGGGTAAAGCAGCAAGTAAGGAACAGTGGGTCTACAGATAAGAGTCCACCATTCCCTGAAGGCTGGGCATTGCCAACAAAAGCAGGTGGGTAACCAAGGCTGCCTGAGAGAGGGGGGGATAGTAGCCCTCTCCGCATCGATCCCTGGGAGACACTCCGCCACCCTAACCTGCTGAGTGCTCGCTTCGGGATGCACAATGGAGCTTCTTCTCAGCCCCCGACGGCATCGATACGCCAGCCGCTATCGAGTGCTCCCCCGTTTAGCGCGGCAATTGATGAGGTTAAAGCGGCTCCTGGCTCCGGGAAAAACGGCAACAAATAAATAAATAAAAAAAACGCAGCCTTCCCCACACCCACACCATCAGCCTCCTGTTCAGCTCAGTCATCGAAATAAAGCTCACCTGCAAGCACACTTCATCTCCACTCGCCTCCCTACAGTTCTCACTCACTCACTCACTGAGCTCACTCAACCCCCCCCCCCACCCACCCACCCACCCACACACACACACACACACACACACACACACACACTCCCTCCCCATCCCGGTGGTTAATTGTTGGGGCCGGCCGGCGACGGTCTGGCCCAGATGACTGACTGAATGGCTGCTGGGGGGGTCTGAGGCAGGCTGGCCTCCTTAAAATGGAGATAAGAATTGGAGATTAGGCCAGACAAGGCTTTCTGGGCCGGAGTGCACTGCTGGTCCCACAAGACACTAAATGATGTACAAGTGCATTTATTACAGCTGGGCCTATAAATCTCAGGTTGGCCTGAACTCCAGGGAGAGGTTAATGGATTACAAAGGGATGCGGTATCGAACCTTCAAGAAGTTTATACACCCCATCAATATGTGCAATGCTATTGATCATTTGGACCTTGACAGACAAATTAAATTCATAAACTTGATAATGCACTGGAATATTCGGACTGCTTACTACAGGGGGAATGGTGTTTTTTTTAAGAATGCTGTTTTAGGATCAAGGTTTATCGATCGGAATTCTCTTAATAGAGATCCCACTGAAAACGCCACGAGGAGTGCTGATCCCAAGTAAAAATGTGCGAGTCGAGGCGACGCGGTCGCCGTTAAAACATGCAGAGTGAACGGCCCCTCTCACAACATGAGTCAATTCTGCTATCTGTGAACATCTTGTTTTCGCAGCACTGTTGCTAAATGACGTACATTATTTTAGGCCTGTTTTTTCTCTGCCTGGATAAATATTCAGACATTAAAGATTCATGAATACTAATGCACGGAGCAAGATGATGGCCTTTTTTTTGCACTATGTTGCATATGAGTGCATAAACGCAAGGCATATGATGCTTACGCCCACAGACACACACACACACACGTTAATTGTGTATACTGTGCACTACATAATGGTTGTATCTTTATTGTACATGAAAAAATGACAAACTGACAAACACAGTGTTGTGCTTTCTGTTGAATTTATTACAAGTACATTATTTACATGTTTTCTGATATTTCGTAATTGCAGCAAACATCAGCTGGGTGCATTTTGTTGATAATGAACAGTAGCCAAATAGGCAATTTTAAGGGCGCCATTGCAACAAACGTCTCACCCTCACGACTCGAGAGCAGACAAACACACACACAACCGACCGACCGACCAACCAACCAACCAACCAACAATCCACACACAAATGCATACACTCACCGTGACAAACACACGTACACACGTACACTCGCACACCCAAGTCACTCGCTCACTCATTCTCTGACACACATATACACACACACACACACACACACACACACACACACACACACAAACACACAGTTCTCTCCGTCTCTCTCCAGTCGGAGCTAAGAGTGATGGCTGGATCTTTACACCCCTCTCGAGTCATCGTGGTCCCCCCACCTACGCCTCAGTCAAAATGATTTACCTTGGTCGCTTCATAATCTTTTACTATTTCGGATCAATAACAATCCATTAGAAAATTAAAACAACTTTCCCTGGCATTACTGTATGTCGTGAGCGTGCATGGCTTTATCCTCGGCACCGTGACAATGGGTCTGCTCTGATTAAGGAGAGAGACGCTGGGGGAGAGAGAGAGGTGGCTCTGTGCCTTCTCACTGGGGGAGAGAAAGAGAAAGACAGAGGGATAGAGAGAGGAGAGAGAGAGAGAGAGAAAGAGAGAGAGAGAGAGAGAGAGAAAGAGAGAGAGAGAGAGGGAAAGAGAGGGACTGTGTGGGATGAAGCTTCACCTGCCTCTGTCCTAATCGTGTTACTTTGAAGGCCATTTGTTAAAAGTGAAAATGCCACAACAGGGCCTGCACGCTAATTCTTACTTGTGGAGCTCTCTCTCTCTCTCGCTCTCTCTTTCTCCCCCTCGCTGTCTCTCGCTCTTTCTTCACCCTTCCTCTCCTTCACTCTTTCCCTCTTTTTCTTTCCGTTCATCATCTGCTGAAGGAGGGGGGGTAATTGGATTAGTTAAGTATTCATACGTTAGCCTTCATTTACATCAGGGGGTGTCAACCCCCGCACCCAAACCCACCCCAACCCACCCACACCTCCACACACCAACCCCTCCTCGGCTCCTTCACCAGGCCCAAATCCGAGTGGCGGGGAAAGCATAACTGTCAGCCCTGCCACAGCAAACATCCATTGTTTTACACGGTTTAATTACGAAACCCCAGCACTGTTTCATGTTAAGATTATTCACTGTGGGAGGCCCCATATAATTTGGACTGGAGGGTTTGTCGTGTAATATAATATCATATAACAGGCTTTCGGTATTAGATTTCCGATTTGAGCCTCCTTGACATTTCAAGCTGCATGAACTAATACATCTGTTATTTGTTGATCATTTGATTATTAACAGACTTCATAAACCAAATCAGCCCGCCCTGCTGGAGACTGCCGGGACGCAGGGGAGCCGCCAGCCGCTGCTCTCCTCAGCCCTGTGTGCGGAGAGAGAGAGGGAGGGAGAGAGAGAGAGAGAGAGAGAGAGAGAGAGAGAGAGGGAGAGGGAGAAGAAGGAGCCCATAAAAAACAGCATTTATCTTCCTCGCTCCTACAGTGAATGCGTGTGTGTGTGTGTGTGTGTGTGTGTGCATGTGTGTGTGCGTGCACGCTCTAATACACACGCTAGGGTGCAACACACACATCTACGCACACACACATACACACACGCAGACAGACACGGTCAACCTGCCCCCATCATCCCCCTTCCGCTCCCCTCCCAAACAATAACACAGAGAGAAAACAAAACAAAAAATCACTCTCAGCCATCGCTGGGACGCGATTCTTGATGTCCTTACAGAAAGCAGAAAAAAAGGCCTATCGTATTACAGACATAACAGACAGCTCACCGCAGACTGGTGATGCAGGTGACAATATGTGCTAATGTCTTACCCTCACATTAAAAGTGATGAAAACACAAACAAACTGGGCTGAGTCCCCTTTCAAGGAGTGAAGTGAAATGTGCATTTAGTCTTTGGTGTGTCCATCGTTAGGCATATATGTGTATATATAGCCCCTTCAGTCTGCGTTAAACATTATAGTTGGTGTTACTAGCAGAGTGTAATGTTACATTTAAAGTTGACAGCGTTAGTAATTACACATCATAAGGTGACCCGAGACGGTAAGCAGCGGACGCTCAGGAGAGCCAACAGTGCAGTCGCACTCAAAGGAACCCAGAAACGGGGGGAAGAGAAAACAAAACCCCGAACAGGGCTCGGTGTTGATCTAACCGTTGAACTGAAACGTGTTCTTTCTTCTCCGCTCTGCTGCCGGCCTCTCTCTGTCTCCGTGTGTCTCGTCTCTCTCGCTCGCTCTCATTCATACTGTGGGCCGAATTCCACAGCGTACGCTCGCTTCTTGCCCAGACATGCAATAAACTTTTGTGCTGTCATGGAAACGGGCAGGACGTTTTTTTTTTTTTTTTTTTTGTAGTTGTTGTTTAAAAAAAAAAAAAAAAAGAAGATTAAAAAGAAAAAGAGAGGATGTTGAGCCACGACTCCTAAGAAGGACGGAAGGTTTTTCGCTGTTCTCTCTCCTCCGACACACTGCACACTGCACACTGCACACTGGGGGTGAGTGTGTGAGGGTGAGGAGGACGAGGGTAGGCCAGTCTAGGAGACACACAACACACGTACATTGGAAGCGGAGCAGAGGACCGTTATGGCATGGGTTTGTCTTTAAATGTGAGTAAGCGAGAGTATATATATACACATGTGCTTCTGTGTGTGTCTGTGTGTGTCTGTGTGTGTGTATGTGCGCGCGCATGTGTGTGTGTGTGTGTGTGTGTGTGTGTGTGTGCGTGTGTGTGCGTGTGTGTGTCTGTGTGTGTCTGTGTGTGTGTGTGCGCGCGCATGTGTGTGTGTGTGTGTGTGTGTGTGAGCGAGAGAGTGTGTGTGTGTGTGTGTGTGTGTGTGTGTGAGCGAGAGTGTGTGTGTGTGTGTGTGTGTGTGTGTGAGCGAGAGTGTGTGTGTGTGTGTGTGTGTGTTCTAGTCCACCTCGCTCTCGTTGCTGGCTCCCTCGGGGCGCCGCAGCTTGTCCACCTGCTCGTGGAACTGTCCGTCCCCTCCCCTCCTGTCCTCCGTCTGGACGCTCAGCCGCTCCTCCTCGTCCGCCCGGGTCACGTCGTCGTCGTCCTCCTCCTCTTCCTCCTCTTCCTCGTCGTCGTCGTCGTCCTCCTCCTCCACCTCCTCCCTCTTCTCCTCCTCGCCCTGCACCTCCATGCGCACCTGGTCCTTGAGGTCCAGCGGCAGCATGGTGCCCAGGCCGGGCTCCCCGTTGAGGGGGTGCGCGCCCGAGGGCGTGGCGGCGGCGCTGTGGGGGTCCTTGACGGGCGAGGAGCCGGCCGACTCGTTGCTGACCGGGGAGATGTCGCTGCTGCTGTTGGTGTGGTTGAGCGACGGCGGGTTGGACAGGGAGGTGGGCTTCAGCGGGATCTGCCAGGAGGGGATCTTCGGGACGGAGGGGGACGCTGGAAACTGTCTCCTGGGGAAACGGGGAGGGGGGGTGGGGGGATGGGGTGGGGGGGGGGGGCAGATAAGAGACTGAGCATCACTTAACTTCATCTAAACACACCTGAACATCTGAACATGGCAATGCATTGTTACACTCAAGTGCCGTGAATAGGCTTGACACTCCATAAGCTTGCAAACATTCATGATCACTGGAACAAAGATCAGGGAAAGAAAAACAGGAAAACACGCAGACTTTCAATCATCACCAGATCAATATGACAACTGATGAAGCAACAGCTGGCTCAAGATATGTGTCTCCTCCAGGACGGGGGGGGGGGGGGCAAGTTAAAAGGGCAAATTATTGGTTCATTGTCTCAGCATCGGTCAGAATAACAAATCAAATCTAAAAAGCTGTAGGATACAAGAGCACACAGAAGTATGAAGCTCAGTCTGATGATGCTCATAGTTAACTCCAACTTCTGAAGTTATTGTTTGTACAGACACTTTTTGAACAGTCACAATCTCTCCTTTCTAAGCAGACCTTGTATTAAACCTCTCCCATGTTGTCGGTAATTACAAGGGAATACGCCAGATGTCCCACACACCTGCCGAAGATGTGAAACCAAGTCGCTAAAGTAAGTCTTCAACAAAGTTAACATCAATCTTTAAAAGAGATCAATTGCTTGATTGCAGTGCATTTGATTGGTACAGGCCTTAAAAACATGTCTGGTAACAGATGGTGTGTCTTTGTCTTCATCGCACTGTTTCACCCCTATATAAGTGTATTAGACAAATAACAACATCATTTATAAAGGCAGATACAGATTATATATACAGATTTAGAAAATGCAAAATAGAAAATTGCACCAAATGGAGAGCTATTATCTGCGTGATTTTTTTTTTCCAGACGCATACGACTACTTAGATCTTAATTTGCATGACATACATAATCAAATGAATATTAATGACGGTGCGAGAGAAATGTGTTTTCTGGCAGTGAGGGGGGGGACCTGTTGGGCGTGCGGCAGGGCTCATTAACCAGTAATGAGCCGGTTCCACTGACATGCCCTGCTGAAGGGGGAAATGTGACAGCTCCAGATCAAAATGTCTCAAACGCAGTTATCTGCTAAAACATCCATGCCATGCCAGGATACAAACAGCCGAGCCTGAGCGCGCCCAAGATGGAAGCCGCACGACTTCCTCAAGTTGGGTCCCCGGCTATGCAAATTCCCCCCAACTGCAGACAAGCGCCAGAATAGCACAGCGCACAGTGAAGCAGTGGGACTTCTCCATTTGACAATTCTATCTTTTTCAACTCAGAACACTGAAAACTGGGGTAAACTAACAGCCTTAATACCTGAAGATAGCGTACATGCCCATACAGTAGGTGTCCCAGAGAGAGTGTAGTTACAAGAGTAAATATTTAGTGCAAAGCCTCTGACGTGAGGGACTCTGACCCCACTCAGCACGGGCTGAACAGAGTGCTGGACGTGGACGTGGACGCGGGTGCGGAGTGGCCCTTGTACTGTACCTGCTCAGGAGAAGGCCTTTGAGAGACGCGATCTCCGCCTTCAGCTCATTAACGGTCTGGGACTCCAGCATGCGGTTGGTGGTGGAGGAGGCCTGTGGAGAGAAGAGAGGGAGTGAGAGAGGGAGAGAGAGAGCAAAAAAGAGAGGGCAAGGAAGGGAGGAAGGGAGAGAGAGAGAGAGAAAA
Source organism: Sardina pilchardus (assembly GCF_963854185.1). Lineage (NCBI taxonomy): Eukaryota > Metazoa > Chordata > Actinopteri > Clupeiformes > Clupeidae > Sardina > Sardina pilchardus. The sequence goes on along the minus strand of NC_085000.1, from coordinate 29,358,581 downwards.
GGGAAGATAGGGAGAGATAAAGCGAGAGAGAGAGAGAGAGAGAGAGAGGGAGGGAGAGTGAAAGATCATTCAAACAAACACTCTCCTCACTTAAGTCCTTAGCTCTTGATGAGTAAATGTTTTAACGGAAATACGATATCACAACCAGGAGGGCAAGGAATAGCATGCACCTAAAGGGGCAGACTGTCTGTAAATCAGACATGGGGACCTTCTACACTACAGAAAGAGGCCGTCACTGGGTTGATGCATAGCTGTGGCAAAATGCTCCAACGTGGAATGCACACGTGCCTTCGCAGTGCACGCTTAATGTTTGCACACTAAAAGCAAAAGGTGACGCAACAATGCAAAAGCAGATGATCCGACATACGTATAGAAATAAAGGCCGTTTCCTCTCACACACACACTCACAACTCACAGTGTCAAGCTCAGAGTCGTGGAAAAAAACAAAACAGGGTAAATACAATCGAGGCCTTTCAGCTTGATTTTCTGACGTGGAAAGATCTTGCCATAAAAAGCGAAAGAGAAAAAAAGCCAAGTGTGGAATATAATCGAAGCGTTTTTACATATTTTTCCATATTTCCGACTGCTGATTTGAGCGGGACAGGGGGGCCTGATAAGAGGTCTCCCTCACAACAATGGAAGCATTCATTTGGCACCTGAGACTGAAACGGGAGGGGGGGGGGTTATTAAAAGGGAACGTTATCACATACGACCTGGCATGGAATGAATTGCCAAAGGGGAGTGATGGCCAACTGAAGTGGCCTCCAAATATTTGAATGGCAAATTACCTTCAAAAATCCATCTCTCCATTTTCCCCCTTTCTTAACTGTATTTTAAGGACAGATGGTGTAATGAGGTCATCGTCAACAATGACGGGCAACTTTAAGACCAGGAAAAAGAAACGCAAAGTTTTTTTGAATAGAGGAAACACCAAATGAACAAACCAAAACTGTCTGGCTCTTGAGCCTGCTGTAGAGAAGCTCTTTAAATGTGTTTTTCACAGGGCTGCTCTCTCTCAGCTGAGGACCATGCGCAGCGGCACTTGTGCGTTTTGGAGAGCTCACTCTTTTTAATTCGCCGGCCGAGCCCGGGGAGAGGCGAGTGCGAGCGCTGCAGACTGCAAACGTTTGCCAGGATTACGGGGGGGGGGGGGGGGGGGAGGCTCTTGGGTCTGGTCCCGCGATCACGGCGAGAGTGTAAGCAAACCAACAACAGCCCCGCTAGGTGTACCTGCTGCTTTGAACCGTCCTCACAAAAACAAACAGGACTCCTCCCCAGCCCCGATCCCCTCCGCCCCACCCCCAGCACTCTCCACGAGGCGTCCAGGGAGACACGCGAGAGAGATGAAGGAGCCAGAGAGGCTGGAAGAATGGAAGTGAGAGAAAGAAAAATAAAAGTGTAATTAAGAAACCGGGACTCACTAGAGACAGCTAGTTAGCAACCACAGACCCCCTATTGCGTGGAAGGGTGAACTGAGGAGGGAGGGAGGGAGGGAGGGAGGGAGGGAGGGGGGGGCAAGGGGGGTAACTTGGACTCTTGTGCATGTAATTTAATCTAAAGGAAATTAATTGAATCACATCTGAAAGGGATCAGACTCATTTACAGTGGAAAGAGGGGGCTTTGGAGTGAGGGGTGTGTGTGCGAGGGAGTGGAGTGAAAGAGGTTGAAGTTTCACTCTCCTATCGGCTACTAAACCCCTCCTGATAAGGTCCTGTGTGTGTGAGTGTGTGTGTGTGTGTGTGTGTGTGTGTGTGTGTGTGTGTGTGTGTGCATGCGTTCATGTGTGTGTTGGGAGGGGCGGTCTCTTTCTTGGGCCCATCTGATCTAACCTGTGCGCATTACGCCTGATGAAGACACTCTTATTACAGGCTTCCCCTCATTACAGCCTCCTTAATCCCCCCGGTCCCCACGGCCCCCACATAATACGGCTGGAATGGGCTCTTTCCTCACTCCACCTTTGGATGTGAGAAAAAAAAATATTAATTGCTTCAGTGGCACCGGCTTACACTTCCCGAACATAAAATCAAAATAAGAAAAGGGGGGAAAAAGACTAAAGATATTAAACCTGCGGGGCGCATCACTCAACTGCTGCTGCGACTGGCGCTTTCTCAGGTGCAGGTAGCACCATCTCTCCCTGTGCTGTCACTTCCGATCATGCAAACGCAACGCCGGGCCAACAGCTATTATTAAAACTCGGGTTCAAACCTTAGGCCGGGGCGCTAGCGGAAGTGTTCATCCGGTTGAGTGCGGTTACGGGTTGGTGCGTCTGGAGGAGCTGGGGGGCGGGGTGGGGGGAGGTCAATGGTGTTTACTGTCCCGCACACGGCTCCTTCTCAGCCTGGTAATTACTGGAGGCGGCGGCGGAGGAGGACAGCTCCGTAGCGCGAGGAGGGTGTAATACAAACACACGCGCAGGGCTTCGAGCGCAGGGCCCGGAGACAAGCCTCGACACTGAATACATTAAAGCCTTCCGACGCCTGCAGACCATTAGCGCTCCGATAATATCTTAACAAGCAGGAATTTAAAAACGTCTGAATGCAAATTAATTCAGTTACGCGCGCCGAGAGTATTCCCCACCACTTGTAAGAGAAAAAAAGGGGCATGTATATTTATGGTGGAATCGGCTTCAAAATAAATCCCTCGGGAGGGTTTGGAGTGAAAACACTAGAACAATTTATTTCAGTCTATTTATTCGCCATCCCAGTGGCAGAGCCCTCTTGCTACAAATTGAACAGTTCCTAATCTTTCATGTGCAGCCGCTAATAGAGCGAACTATCACTGAATTTAAACAGCGGAGCAATTAAAGCAAACGAGTCGAGATCTGTGAAGGGAGAAAAAAAAAAAAAAAAGACGGAAATGAACACTTTTTCTTTGCATGTATAACATCCTGAAATAAATTCATTTAGCCAGAACGACTGGAAACACACTCTGCCTTCGGGAATTAACATTAACAAGTGATAGTGAAGCAGGGAATTCCGCGGGGCGGAAGATTAGATGCCGACGCGAGATGTGACGCGGCGCGGAGCTTGTGCAATAAGAGCGCGCCAGGCGTGTAAATGTCTCGCCGTGGCGACCCGGGCGCGTTTCACCACAGCAAACCCAGTGTGTTTATATCAGCGCCGCCTTGCAACATACCCAAAGAACACACTGTAATTCGGTGGTTTGGGACTATAAGAAATGTTTACTTAGCTGCCGAGGAAACAGAAGTTGCCATGTGTTTTGGGTTAAAGGCACATTTCCGTGTTATGGGCCTTAATTGCCAAGAGCGGCGTGCTTTAGCGCTGCGAGGAGGAGGAGGAGGAGGAGGAGGAAGAGGGGGGGGCAGAAAGCCAGAACTGAGAGAGAGAGAGAGGGAGAGGGGGAAAAACGGCAACTGAAAATGATAAGTAGCGCAGCGGCTCAACATGTGTTTTTAATCGGTCGCCCCAGACCTGAAAACAATTTTCCAATTTCCCATATGGCTTGAGACAACAGGGGCCAGCATCCCTCACAGAAAATTTAAGATCAACACTATGGCCATAAAGCAGACTTTATGATTTGTTTAATGGGTGTTTTGATGTGAAATATACTTTTTATAAACTAGTGCCGTCCAACAAGGCACTCATGGCAAATGAGAGCGACACGCTTTAATTCAATTTCTCTTTTCTTTTTTTTTTCTGGCTGTTTATTGTTTACGTCTCTCCTTTGACTTTGAAGGGAAGCGATAGTTGAATTGAAGTTAGTTGGGGAAAACGAAAGTGTACTCAACAATAGACGGCAGCAGAACTCCCGTTCCTCGACGTTTGATTAGAGGCCTGTCTTGTTCACTGATGCGGTGCATGCTTTTTGCCGAGTCAGGGAGTACGGATAAAGGGACATGGGGAAAGGGACTAAGGAGGAGGCCCTGAATGGTGAGTCGGCAGTTTTGATAAACTTCAGAGGGAACAGAAAAGAGGAGAGAAAGAGCGGGTGGGGGAAGGATTCATATTTTTCTCCCACAATTGCGCTTGAGGGCAGATGTGTTCACATATGCTTTCCCGCTGGATCCAGATGCTACATTCAAACACCCATGTGCTTAACAAGCTGTGGACATAAAACATTATCTCAGTTGCAATTCAAAAGCTTTTTTTCTAACCCGTTTTGCTGGCACCGATTACAATAAAGATTTACCATGGTGTTAGAAGACATAAAGCGAGTTAGACTTAAACACTAAAAGGTACGTAGACACAAACCTTAATGCTAATTTTTTTTTTGCCTAGGATGCAGGCAATGCTTTATGAATTATAGACCCAGGCTTTTAAAGAGGTAGTGAAGCACATATAGCGATGATGAGGAGTGTAATGAAAGGTAATGAGCAACCAAATGGCTGAACGGGGAGAATGGTGACAGGAGAGAAACATGATGTAGTACCATGAATGACAAACACAAATGCGCAGATGTTGGCGGAACAGTAAATGGGCGGTGTCTATTCTGAGACTTAACTTTTTTTTGGAGGACTTATTTTAGAATTAGATTCTGAGACAATCACATGGAACTTCCAGTTCTAACACATTGTATTGCGCAGTGGAAAATCCCAGACAAACTGACTGACGCTCTGTTGTTTTTGCGCAAATCCAGTTTCACCACAGTCGAATTACTGTCATGAACTACATTTTGTGTGAAGTTGCAAAAACTGACATGAATTTACCGAAAGGCTGGGATGGGTTCAAATGTAACCATCCTCGATGACAGCGCTTTTGCTAGTTTTTATTGAGATACCGTATGGCGGTACATTTGACACAGCTCCGTTAAGACGGTTAAGACGGTTAAGACTGCTTTGGAAGCTGACAAGTCAAATTGATGGCTGCAATAGAGACGAAGAGGAAGCAAAAGATCGGGAGTCTCTAATCTTTGCAGTCTTAAGACACACTGCAGCTGATAGAAAAGATTAGACGTGTGGTTTCCCTGAGAGACGAGCTCGCGAGGAGCCCTTAGATCCAGCCTGCCAGGCAGGAAACACACTGGCCTCAAAGTGCCTCCTAGAGACAAGCTTGGCGGGCGGCTGGGGCCTGTCGCTGGATGGGAAAGCCTGGCTCTCAGATGCCAGCAACCACACCTATCCACCTTTATTTCTGAAACCGAAACCCTGTAAAAACCGGTTTTCATCTTCTGTCCATTCTGTTTACATAATAACTCGTGAAGACTCAGCAGGGAAACGAATATTCTCCAATTTGACAATTCTGCACTCGATTCAGATAGTCTATATATATGACTGACAGAAAAAACATACAAGTTTACTTTTACATGGCTTAGAATATGTCAGGCACTGTCTACCATCACATTAAAACAACACAACGCATCTTCAACCGGATATCGAAAGACGGATTTCTGACTGCTGAAGTGTCATGACACCGCCAATTCTTGGCTCACGAATATGGTGGATAGGAATTGTGCCTTTCCCTCCGCTCACACATGACATGACGCCTGTCAATGGGAATGTTTATTTACTTTTCTTTTTTTTTGGCAGTTCAAGGTATCAGTACCAATGCAATGTTGACAATTGGATTTTTATACCGCTCAATTGTTTTTGACAGTGTGTTGGGGCTTCTCAGAGGTCACGCCTTAGTTTGAAAGAGTAGGAAGAGCTCAAGAGGCAGCAAATAAGAGATTCCTTCAAGCCATGTCATAAATCAACTTTCACATAGCGGAGTCAAAAAAAAATATAAAACAGCGGTTGCAGGGTGCAGCATGATGCCATTGGAGAACGTCTGAGATTAGCACTGTGAGAGGAATGCGACCGATTCAGTCAGATTCTTTCTCATCTCAAAAAGAACATCCAATGCTTCAACCTTACTTGTTTTTCTAAGAAAAAAAACAAAACCCAACTGCGATTGTGATCATGAGAAAGGAATGCTTCTGAAAGAAAGGAATGTCTCTTATTTTTGTGCACTGGTGATAAATATTTGTGAGGTTGGGCCAGTGTCATGTCAGGGACAGCAACTGAAAATATGCAGGCATGTCAGGAAAAAAAGGCACACAGATAAAAATCTACCTGAGAAAAGCATTACTGTTTTTCAACCAGGCATCTCAGTTTCATAAACTAGAGCTGAAACTGGCTCAAGTGACGTCAGTCAGACTGTTTAAGTCTGGACTATGCATAGTCAATATCAGGAACATCTCCCTTTAGTGAAGAAGTGTGTATGAACCATTGTGTGTGTGTGTGTGTGTGTGTGTGTGTGTGTGTGTGTGTGTGTGTGTGATTAAGTGGGAGGGGCGTGGATACCTGACAGGTGGTCAGCTCATTAGACAGCTCCTGGATCTTCTGCTGCTGCTGCACCAGCAGCTCCTGCACCGAGGCCAGGGTCACCTGCAGCTGGGTGACTGAACACACACACACACACACACACACACACACACACACACACACACACACAAGCAGGGACGCAAGCACATATGCACGTACGGGCGCACGCACGCGCGCACACACACACACACACACACACACAGACACAGACACAGACACAGACGAGTGAGAGAGAGCCAAGGATAACAAAGTGAATATAAGGGACCATATTAAAATGGATTTCCATACAGACAAGGTTGTGAGACACCTACGCGCTCATTTGGAGAAGAACCCTGATGAATGAGCGTACGCCGCTGACGAACAGAATCATCATGGCAGCTGTGTCCCGTGTCAACAGCGATCCAGCACACAGCTCCCCCCCCCTGTGTTTCGCCAGAGTTATTCAGCTTTTCAAAAAGCACATTTTTCTCCAATTACCTTCAGCTCCAGCAAACTCCTGTGATTTGATTTGCACCTCTGTCAGTAATGTAATGGATACGTACAAAGGGAGGCGCACCGAGATTAATCACTACTGTCTGATCTTCTATTAAATCACAGTCTATAAACCTCCATTAGCTAGTCTAAACATGGGTTTCAGATGCATCTCCGATGTTTCAAACAACCAACAAGGCAGCGCAAAAATATCGGACTCCCTCTTATTTGGGGGGGGGGGGGGGGGGGGGGCGGATGGAGGGGAACCCAGACAGAAGTGTTGGTGCTCATCTCAATAAATGCGGCCCCTCCATTTTTTGTTTTTCTTTTTCCCCGACTCGCTTCCACTTTTGAAGATTGAATTATGCGTTTAAGGGTTGGGGATGGCACTGCGAAGGCTCGGAGTGGAATAAAAGGCAATAAGATGGGGGAGAATCTGGGGCCGGCGGGTGGTGGGTGTATCGTTTCAGAACGCGCGGGGAGCCTGTGGCCGTCCGGCCGGCTGGATGGCTAGTCTTACCCCCCCCCTCCCCTTACCACCCGCCCCTGCTTCCACTCACACGCGCATTCCCAAACAATGCATTAGGTTTCCCCCGCTGATTATGTTACAGAAAACCAATAAAAGGTGCCTATAAATCATGCTTGGCAAAAAAGTGTTAAGTCTAATTGGATTAGCATCAACAGATATTAGAGCTGTCGACTGTTGGCTTCGCAAACACTCGGCTACTGGTACGCCCCCCCACCACCCTCGACCCTTGCAGTCCCCCCACCCCCTTTCTCCCCCCCCGCTACCACAGGCTCTGCTGGGAGAGAATGGGGTCTTTCAAAAACACACGGTAACGCACATGACGAGCATTAGCTGTTGTCCTGCGGCAGACACCTCGTGTCCACCGCTCGCCCAGAGCCCCGCGACAGCTGTTGGGTAGGCAGGAAGGCTGCGCTGGGGAGAGAGAGGGTGGATAGAGGACACACAGGGAGGAGGAGGACTCGTCTGGCTGAGAATGCGTGAGACGAGGGAAAAGAATGTGGGGACGCTAGCAGTCACTGTCTGGTTACCAGCCATCGCGGACTTAAAGGGTCCTTTTAAAGTAGTGAGATATTCTTCAGATATTTTGGGGATTCACACAATAAACACTCTGTATTAAATTAAAAGGGCCATAAATCTATTGCAGTAGGCGAGATGGTTAAATACACACTTGATGTTCTTCCAGCATCTGGTTAGGTGTCTGGTTCAATGCCCAATGTGCTCCTTGGAGCGAAAAGGCAAAAAGCAGGTCCTCGGGATATGTTTTCAAAACACTCAACGTGAGTGACAGACACTGTCTGGCCCCTGGCCGCAGTTGAAACAAATGCTCTCTTTGTAGGAGCACGGGAGACAGGGGGTGAATTTGAGATGCTGCGCGAGTGGTCTCCCCAGCTGCTGTGCGGAGCCAGGACAGGCCATGTGTGTGTGTGTGTGTGTGTGTGTGTGTGTGTGTGTGTGTGTGTGTCTGTGTGTGTGTGTGTGTGTGTGTGTGTGTGTGTGTGTGTGTGTGTGTGTGTGTGTGTGTGTGTGTGTGTGTGTGTGTGTGTGTGTGAGTGTGTGTATGTATGTGAGTGTGTGTGTGTGTGGGTGGGTCTGTTTGTGTGTGTGTGTGTGTGTGTGTGTGTGTGGGGGGGGGGGTGTGTGTGTGTGTGTGTGTGTATTCAGTAAATTATTCAGTAAATACCACCACATAATGTACACTACATATGTCCGGGCCCTGTCTGTGTCTTTAATGGCCAGCTGGTCACCAATATGCTCCTTCGGGCCGACAAAAGGGGGCCCGGAACAGCCGCCGCAATTCCATCACGAGGCCTGCTTGTGCCGCTGAAGGCCTTCCAGGAGCCATTCATTAGCTGTCTGTGTGTGAAGTTGTGAAGAGGGAGGAGGGGTTGGAGGGGGGGTTGGGGGCATAATGGGAGTCAGGGCCCACTCAGAGCCGGCCGCCGCATTCAAAAGGATACATCACTTTGGTGCGTTCGGTGGCGGAGAAACACATGAACTTTAACAAGGGGCTCGGGCAAAGGCAGTCCGCGGCTATTACTCACGTTGCGAGGAGAGGAGAGGAGAGGAGAGGAGAGGAGAGCAGAGCGGAGGAGAGGAGGGAGAGAGGAGGGGGGTGTGTGTGGGGGGCTCTCACTGTAATTGCAACCCTCTCCCAACTGCTAACTGAAACAGTCATTAACTACAATAGCAGCCTCGGCTACTGCAGCCACAGCAAATTATATCAGCGGCGTGACGGACTGAGTGGCTGGGGCGAGGTAGAGCTTTTTTCCGCCTGGAAATTCACACACAGGAGTGACAGGTTTTCCTCAGGGCAACTGTGGGTGTGGGTGTGGGTGTGGGTGAGGGTGTGTGTGTGTGTGTGCGTGTGCGTGGGGACAGACTTGCATGAGACAATAAACAATGCCCAAGTTACATAGTCACATTTCTACAAAAGGGAATAAAGAGATACAGACAGACAGAGGGGAATGTGTTAACAAAGGAAATCTCCTTTTTTTGCATACGTGGAACACAAAAAATACTATGATTCAGAGTCTCATTTGTTAATCAGATAGAGCAAGCCACACACAGCAAGCCTTGCACGCCATGCAACTCTCTCACACACACACACACACACACACACACACACATGCACACACACACACACACACCCTCACCATTGCACTGCACAATAGACTTGCAAGATTAGATTCAAATACTGAAGATACTAAAATGGTACTTTATCTTCAGCCAGTCTGACCCCCCTCCCCCCCTCCACCGCTCACAGAATGATGATTTAAAGGTGTATTAAAACACAGCAGAATGGATGACTATGCTGGCAACTGGCAATGTCCTTTGGCAACTTAATTGTGCATTCGATTTGCTTATTTTGCAACCCAGGGCCTCGTAAAACAATGGATGTGTTGTGAGCACGCCAGAGAGAGCATGACGGACAACGATATTCACACAGCCTGGGTAAAACAAAGCGTTTGTTTCCTCTGTTCGCCTGCCTTGGGAGAGGAACGCTGTCCGATGGCTTCCCTTTTGCTTTCGACCAAACTGCGGCTAACGGCGGACAAAAGACAAGGGCTTTCCTAGTTCTCAGTGTAGATTACCTTCTGTCATCACTCTGTCACACTCCAATGAGTCGTTTCCAATATGAGGCTTAGAGTCGTAAACATGAATAAATAAAAACAAACAAAAACACACACACACACATACACACATACAAAAGAGCACCCCGACTCTGTTGAGAATGTTTTGCATCTTGCTGTGGAAATCTGTCTTTGGATCACACATTGGAGGAGAGAGGCTTATCAAACTCGCGTGTCTATTGCGCTGATGTCCTTCTTGGCTGCTGCACAAGGCATCCTTTAAACTGGCGGAGGGGGGAGAGGGGGGGGGGGAACACAGCGGTGCTTCTGTCCTCCGCGGCAGCACTAACGAGACAAAGTTTCTTTGGGTGAGAAATGTCCCGCGTTCAGCTTTCATGCTTCCCGGCTTGTTTAATTACACACGGGGGCGACGGGGAAACGAGGGGGGGTGCTAGGGGGGCGGCAAGGGGGGGGGGGGGGGGGTGCTGGCAGGGGAGGTGTGCGTCCCTCACAGTCAGGCGGGCTGAAATTCCTCACCTGTCCGACTGCGGCAGACGCACCTGTCACCGAACACACTTAATCACCAGCACAATCCCGGTCCCTTGGCGCGCCGACGCACCCACTATGAGCATGGACATATACACACACACTCACACACATAAACATGCCCAACACACACATACACAAGCACATACACATACACACACACACAAACACGCACACACACTTCCATGCCAGAAATTAAAATGAACTTTCTCGCCATGGAGTTTACGGGGGTGTGGGGGTGGTTGGATAAAAAAAAAAAAAGAAATGCTGTCATTTCTCTCGCCCTCATTAATATTCTGAGGTTAAGAGCTTTTCAGCGAAACGTAATTAATTGAGGCTGAGCTGACAGTAAACAACCAATTTCAAATTAAAGCAAAATGACAGCGGCGTCATTTGTAAAATGTGAGCAGATTTTGGCGACAGATAAATGAAGGAAAATGTTAAGGAGGGGAGGAAAAGTGATGAAGATATTAATCTTCACCTGTCTGTGTCAGCGTGCCACTCATCTCCGCCATGCTGGTCTCCATGCGCTGCAGATGCTTCTTGTCCTCGCGGCTGCCCATAATGAGGGGAAGGATGTACTTCTGCAATTAAAGACATGACACACCATTACAATTCCCGCAGAAAGCAGCGCGGAGAGGAGGAGGAGGGGGGGGGGTGGATGTGGCGGGGAAGGGAGGGTGGGGGGGGGGGGGGGGTGGTTGAGGAGGAGGGCACGGATAGTCATCTCTGAAACCTCCGAGTGAAAGGGACAAAGGGGTAGACGCTGACGGGTGAGTGACCAGTCGTCCACCGCCGCCGTCCAACACACAGGGCTGATGGAGTCGGGACAATGGAGGAGGTGGGCGACACGTTTGGAACCAACTCACCCCAGAGTTTTGAAATGAAAGCAAAGCGAAAGAAAAGAGAGAGAGAGAGAGAGAGAGACCGAGAGAGAGGGAGATAGAGAGAGACAGAGAGATAGAGAGAGAGAGCTTTCCACAAGATCGGTGGCTCACCGGAAAAACTGATTCAGTCTGAGTGATGTATTTATTCTGCGGAGTATCAGAGAGATGGATGGAGAACGGATAACTGAAAGTGAATATGAGAAGGAGAAACCACCAGAACTTGGCTTCACTGTGGAGCTGTCGTGCAGGTTTTAAGGCAAAATCTAAATCTGACACATGCAATGCTGGTCATGGTCAGTCTAACAACGATTTGAAGTGACAGAATGTTTGTGTGAGACTGTATTGTGTGTGTGTGTGTGTGTGTGTGGATATGTGTTGTGTTACTTGTGCAACAGCAATGATTGAGAGCCAGTCCTAATGTTTGTAATCCTATTCTCTTGGAACATAACCCAGAATAGAGAGAGCCTGCCGCAGTGGGCCTACTTCATCTGAGGGGATTCAAACAGCGCATAGTTCAAAGGAGTGAGGAGGAAGTGTGGCTACTAAGAAAGAACACATCTTCCCAGAAATTCAACTTCCGTGAGATAACAAAAATTGTGGTGACGTGCATTCTATATACTCCGAATAGCTGAGATGTTTGCAGTGTTTACTTCTCGTGTGAGAAATGCCGCTGAATGTTATTAAACTGTGAGGAAGAATTCTGAACAAGTCCACGTCTGGTGCCCACCCGATATCCCCCCCTCCTCCTCCCCTCCTCTCCTCCGCTCAACTCTGGGTGGAAAGTCTTGTGGTTTTCTCACTTCATTCGGTGCAATTTGACTCAATAGTTGACATCCAGGCCAGGAATTAAGCAATGGGGCGTGACTCCGGGTTCAACTTCATTAGGCCTTTCTGCCCACGGGCTGGCGGATCCATTAGAACATGTCACCTTCCGCAGACAATTGCTTGTCAGAGCAAAGCCTTGTACAACAAGCACTTTTCATGCGCGCGGCTCTGAGCAGCCAGGTTTGGCAGTCGCTTCCAACCTTCTGCTCCTTAAAAGTCGCCCGCCACTTAAAAAGTGGGTGTCAAGAAAAACTCCAGACAGGAGATCGCCAAGTGTCTGTTGGGTTTTTTTTTTTTTTTTTCCCTTCTTTTTTTTTGCCCTGCTGGCCAAATGTGGCACAAGGGACAGGGCAAAAAAAAAAAAAATGCACTCGAGCTTAATGAGGCCCCCATCAGCTAGTGTCGCAGGCAGCCTGCTCTGTTTGCGTCAGATGCCATATTCACCTTTTGAAAAAAAAAAAAAAAAAAGATGGGTGTGACATTGGCATTGGAACATGGCAACAATGTTTTTTTTTAACTTCCACGGGCATGAAAAGAAAGCACTTCAACGTTGTTTCAGCGTTATTCACCGGGCTCTTCATTGTCTTGTCTTGTGTGAGGAGCAGATGTGAAAAGAGTCACGACAACACCCAAAACGCGGAGACGCCGTGACAGACAGGTCCGACAGTAGGAACAAACAACCCGGCGGGAAGCCGTCTCTCCGAGCGGAGCCGAGCAGTTGGCCCGCGCAACTTTTCTCGCAGCCAAGCCAGCGTTGTTGACACCGGGAGAGGTAATAAACACTTTTAAGTTGAAAAAGATTAAATAAGTGTCAACACCGTCGTAATTAATAAGTTGGCTGCTGCGCGCCCTGCGGTGGCACGGCGTCCTATAGCATAAATAAAGCACGCGGGCGCAGGGAGGGGGGCGCGAGCGGGGCATATGGCGCGCCTGGTGCCCGCTCTGGTGACATGATGGCAGGCAGTGGGTTCACGCCGGGGAATCCCACCTCCCGTATCACCGTGGGCATGCGCCCGACGGCACCGCGCCACACACCGCGTCGGGCACAGGGCAACAGGACGGGCACGGCAAATGACAGACAGGGTGTGAAAGACGATGTGAGAGAGAGAGAGAGAGAGAGAGTATGACAAAGAGAGGGAGAGGGAGAGGGAGAGAAAGAGAGCGAGAGAAAGAGGGAGAGAAAGAGGGAGACAGAAAGGGAGAGGAAGAGGGAGAGAGACGAGAGTGAGAGAGGGAGAGAGGGGACAGAGAGACACACAGAGAGCCAGAAAGAGAGAGAGAGAGAGAGAGAGAGAGAGAGAGAGAGAGAGACAGAGAGGATGCTGGGGTTGGTGATGAGATCAAGAGTGATGAGGATGTGAAAGAGATGAGAATGCCATATGAAAGAAATATGAGGAAATAATGCAAGCAGATACAGGCCAAAAATAGGGTTTCAAATAGATCTGAGAGAACACACAGAAAAAAACGATGCAAAACAGAATAATTTATTTAGTCGTTCATGGCTTGCCTGCTGCACGCTGCACACACAGACACACACACACACACACACACACACACACACACACACACACACACACACAAAAATCATCATCAGAACACATGGTGTCACATTTCCACCATCTCGTCTCCCAGCAGGCTGGTGACAGCACAGTACTGGGCACTCTGCGCCCTTGTACTCCTGCCCCTTGGCGCTCCTGCCTCTGCCCCCTCCTGCCCCCACCCGGCCAGGTCAGGGCGGCCTGCCACGACGCCTCCGCAGGCCCGGGCAGCGGCAGAAGGCCGGCGGACCGCGGCGACTGAAGTGGGCCCGAGAGCGGCGGGTTTTTTTTCGAGCGAACGCTCCCCCGCAGCCTGACGCCAAGCCTGGCCCGTGCGCGCCGGCAACGGCAAATAAAGCGCCAGGGGCCCGCTCGGCTGCGCATGACATCATGGGAGTGTTGCAGCCCAGCGACAGGCTCTCACACACTTACACACACTCAAACACACACATGTGAACACACACACACACACATGCCCAAAGTGGGCAACACAAACACACACACATACACACACATTTGGTCATCTCAGGATGGGAGGTTAGGGGTGGGGGTGAGGGGGGGTTCATATGCTTCACTCTGAACCACCTATAAAACGCACTAATCGACTCCACATGCCACTCTGCGGTCGGCGTGGGGATTAGTGTCAGTGGGGAAAGCAGGCCCCTGCGCGCTCGGCAACCGGCCCCCGCCACCCGGCACACACACCACCGCTCAGGCCCGCGCAGCACGCCCGCTCCGCTCACCACCAGCCTCCAGGCCCAACTAAAGCACAGCCCAGCACAAATACATCTTACACACATACCCACACACACACACACACACACACACACACACACACATCAAAGGGACACGTGTCGGGGCACTGACGGAGCCGATTTCCACTTTTTTCATCTTTTTTTCAAAAGGGAGGGGGGGGGGGGGTGACATGCAGGAATAAAGTAAAGATCAGGAGGTTATTGAGGAAAAGAAGTTAGGTTGGGATGAGGTCATGTCCATGACGCACACCAGACTAGCCTTAGCAACTAGAGGAGATGGGAGGGGGGGGGGTGATCTTCACTGCACATTTTTTGGGGTAAACAGCCAAACTCCTTACTCAAAGAGTGATCACCATACAGGCTTACCACAACGGAAAAAAAAACTTTCCCCGAGGGGGACAAAGACTTAGCACACTGCTGAACTAGAGTGGTGTTAAGCACACACTCAACAGGCTCACTGAGCACAGCTGCTGAAAACTGACAAGCCTGTTCGCTTGTTACAATCTCTTGCGTGGGCCTGGGGAGACATTGATGAATGAGTGGGGAAGGGTGACCTACCCGGTAGAGGTGATGGAAGCCAAAGGCCATGCCAGCCATGATGATGGCCAGCGCGCCGTAGTCTCTCCACCTGTACCCCGGAGCACCTGTGGGAGGACACGGACACAAACAACAACAGATGAGCACACAACGCCACATATTACTCTTGCTTAAGGATGACAACAACTCAAGCAAGTTGTCATACTCGCAGCAGTTATTAAAAGCGCCGGCAGCTAGAAGCAAATGTAAATGCGGGTGGGGCTGGGGAGTGTTGGGGGGTGTTGGGGGTAATTGAAAAATGCAAATGGTACATTTATTTTGCTTGTGATGTTATAGAGTAAGCTGTGTTTTAAACCATACTGAGCAAGACCGCAATCGTCCTCCGAGAATGGCGAGAGGAGAATTAATTTGGGTTTGGTTATCAAAACAAACAACAGGTTTCTAGTCAAAACCGACCAAACGGCTGAGTTTATAGGTCATAGATGTCGAATGAATCATGACAGGCTTTGCCTTCATGACGCAAAATGCTGTTTTGCAGACCAGGGACAAGAATGCCTGTTTGGTGAACAGTATGAGCCACGGCTCGGGCTACACCTGCACCTGCTGTATACGTTACGAGAGGAGGCTGCGAGTCTGTTTGAGTCAACATGGGGAGTTTAGTCAGTGGAAATCCCCCTCCGAAAAAAAAAACTCCCATTTCTTTTCTTATATAAATATGCCTTTTCTTGCACTCATCTAGTAATGATGTCACTGGCGAGTGTTAATGAAAGTTCAGTTGGAGAGGGTTCGAGTCATGAGGAGTGCCTGCACTTTAGCAAAGTCACTAGCAGCGTAGTACACACCAGGAAATGCAAACCACATCAAACCCTTCTCACATCCCCCTCTGCTCTCACCCTTTCTCGGTCTCTACAGAAGGTTTACCCAGCAAAGAGAGAGAGAGAGAGAAAGAAAGAGAGAAAAAATGAAAGAGAAAAAAGAAAACAACCAAACCTGCCCTCAATATAAAAAAGTAAGCAACTCCCACAGCATAAACTGACAAGTAATGACAGCAGACATTTGCTTAAGAGACAAGCCAGTCTGACAGGACTCGCACGAGATACAAAGCAGGTCCTAACACCTGTGCATACCTTGCACCTGAATAAGTCACTGCCAGGAAGCCAGACATTATGAGTATGAATCAAGGAAAACAAAATAATTGCGGTGAAACAAAGTGTGAATGATGCTAAATCAAGTCAAAGGCTATATCCTGTTTGACTGAAAAAAAATGTGCATAAACAGCCACCTAGTTCCTGACTATGAGAACCTTACTAATTAAAAGATTCCAAAGACACCAGTCATGCCTTATTTCAAAGAGATCTGTTGCACAATGTGCATTATTAGGCAAATGGTGAGAAATGTTGCAATGTCATGTATGGTTTCCCTATACTCCAAAACTAGAGGGGCGTTCAGATAGTTCAGACCACCAAAAGTTAAAGAAAGAGAGAAATAATTGGTGGATACACCCCATGATTCGGATCCACTTTAGACAAACAAATCACAACGAAAAACATAACCTTCTTTGGTGGTGGCAATAATAGAGCAAGTACACTTTGGCAAAATTGACTCTTTGATTTCTTTTGTAATTTCTTTCATGACGGCAAATCGTGTTCCCTGATGCTTTGAGGAAAAAACAAGTCACCACGGTCGATTTAGCAGCTGATTAAATTTTTGATGACACTCATGCGATTTGACACGTAAATAAAATTCTGAAGTCATTCCCTTCGCTGTACGTCGTTCGAGGTTAGGCCAGGTGATGTTCCTTGCCTCGGGGCACTAGCACTTCCACAGCACATTCAGGCAAGAAATCCCAAATACTCCAATGCCAAGTTCCTCATCAGATTCTGTCATTCCAGCCCAGACAGTAAACAAGTGCATTTCGTGCACAACGTTTCAAGCTGTCCCTCAGGTTTTTGGCAGGGCAGGTACAACACAGGATGAGCTGTGGCATGCAAAGGTTGAGGACTGACATATTCACAGGACATTTGACTAAAATTGGGCCTAAATTTTACTGTGGGCTTTGCTGCAATTTTATTACTTAAACATACACCAGGCTGGAAGGTAAACAGACCTGTATAAAATAACACCTGCTTAATGCCAGGATAAGCTGCAGGACCTAAAGAGGGTTTAAGACGATGATCGGCTTTAAGGTCTAATGCAAGTTTAGAGCTGAGATGTGCCAATGTTTCCAGATCCATGGCTGGTTGACAAGCTGCTACTGCTGCTGCTGAAGTGGCCTTGGAGAGAAGGCGTTGGTGGGGGGAAGGGGGTCCGAGTCCTTGAGGAGGATGGCCATTCCCCTGGACTCTAGGAGGCCGACCCCAACCCTAGACCCAGCCTAGCAAAGCCCATCCGAGTCCAACGCCACCCCTCCCCTCCCACAACCCTCTCTTCCACTTCCCATCTCGCCCACTCTCTGGGACTGCTTTTTATTTGGTCACTTACGGTGTGAGGCTAGAGCAGTCCATTCCGCCCGTTTTCCAATCTCCTCTCAAATTTATTGGGTTCAGAAGAGGCCTTACTGTCCTTCCGCGGGTTGAAAATAGAGATCAGAGTATCCATTACTCCGACAGAGATGGATGCAGGTCCCCGTGCATCGTCCCCGTAACAAGGACATCAAAGAGAGGTGGCCCCCTCTTCTCGGCCTGACCCCCGTACAAGACTCGCGGCACTCACCTCATTATGCACTTCTCTTATAGACGTTTTGATATAAAACCCCCCCACTATAGTCGGGCTGGAGCCTAACTACATGGCCATCCCATCAACATCACTTTCATTACAAAACATGAGATGCCGGGGAGTCAAGGACGGTGCAGTAATAAATGAGGGTGGAATACATCTGGAATCATTGTCATACGGGTTAAGCATTATGCGGACTTTCTGCATTCTGCATTGGTAAATCAGACGCCAGTAGCCGCCCGGCCGAGCGGCTCATAACCGGCCGTGGTAATAAAGATACTGGTCGGCCAGGCCCTTTCCTGGGTGGCCTCGAGAGGGAGGGAGGGAGGGAGAGAGAGAGAGACAGAGAGAGAGAGAGAGACGGGATTGCGGCAGATCAGCGTGATGGAGTGGTCAGGATATCACATGGCCCACATTGTCATAGAGTCGGATCGGAATTAATTACAGGCCTTTTGCAAGTGCCGGAGCTATGTGTTACTGTGTTACAATAACCACAGCTTTAGGAAGTGGCAGGGGAGAGACTAACGGTATGCATTTATTGTAAATATGGCGATGAATCGGGAGGACCGCGGAGCAGACTGGAGCAGTGAATTATAACCAGGGTTAGACTGTTTAGTCTGTTCTTGGGGCTAAACTAAATGGGCACACTTGCATACTTCCATTCATGGTGCTCGCAAAAATGACCCGTTCTAAAGCATTAGGACGGGCACTTTGGTGGAGGCCAGCTCCTTTGGTCTCTCACCACGGTCACAGTAAATCACTGGGTGTGTGCGTGGGGAGTGGGGGTGCAGGGGTGAGTGGTTACGGTGCGAGTAGAGTTGAGCAGAAGGGCACTCACTGTGTGGTATAGGGGCCAGCTGGGAGGGGTGTATGAGGTGGGGGGGCCCCAGGGGGGCGGGGGCCAAGGCCTGTGGCTCGTCCGTGACGCCGGCACGCTGGATGGCCTGCTCCACCTCCTCATCTGTCAGACCTGCGCCGAGAGAGACAAAAACAAGAAAACAAGCGCCATCAGATAACGCCCGGCACTTTTACGACATTTCTGATTTTATCAGCACGGGTTGCACAGCACATTGATGACGAAAAGACTGCTTTCAGTTGGCAAACAAAAGATTGACCGCTTGAGAAAAAAAAAAGAATGATCTTTAAATCCCCCCCCCCCCCCACTTCAAATGAATGTGTCAGGGAGTCTCCAAAGGATGCTATATGCATTAGCGCTACTCTCTCCATCTGTCTTAATGAGGATGCAGGTTGATTGAAATTTGCTGTCTAGCACGGCCGTTACCCACACAGGGCTTGTTTGCTCAGCAACTTACACTATGCACACATCCTACACTTACAGTAACAACACAATAACCGCCCCTAAGATGAGCCAGGATGTGGGCCATGGACATCCAGGAAGCACACTTCTTGCTAAGGCACAGGGCTGCCGGTACGAAGCCCTCTGCTCCATGGGGCCAGGATGGGAGAATTGAGACAGTCCACCTCCAACACTATATTTCCCAGGTGGAGCGCTCATAAACCCTAGCCAGAGAAAATGCATTATTTTAATTTCTTCATTGTAATGTAAATGTATTACATAATTTTGCAAATGCCAATATAATTTAATCTTCAGATCTTTTTTATAATGATTTTAGGGATGATTAAATTGCTCAGAAGCTCCCTGCTGGAACATGAGAGAACGGGGAGGGATCTAATATTAACATTTCCTTTTGTGTGAAGACGTGGCTTTATGTTTCCAATGGCATACTCAGTCACTGGTGTCTTTTTCGCCCCTTATTTGGCATCAGTGAGTAAACAAGTAATGATATCCATGGGTGATGGGAACAAACCCTATTACCGCTCTATTTCGGCACTCTTGGCAAGAAAATCTACCCTGAGTGGGAACTTCAGAGAGAAAGCAACACATTAATTAAGTACATTCGCCAAAGCTATTTAGGAGCGAGCTGGCTTCCATTCAAGCTCAGCCGACTTCAATTCGGCTTCAATACTCCGTATAACCTACCAGTTCAAGACACATCACATCAAGGGGACATCCATTCTGCTGCCCTGACCTTCTGTTTGTCCAGCGAGCGCTGGGGGTCTGTCACTTCAGTCTTTATTTATTTAGCTCCGCACCTAACTGAGTGGGCTTTCCCTCTTCATGCCGCATTTCTCCTCTGTCAGGGCCCCCGCTGAAAGAGCTGTTTACTACAGCCGCTCCCAAGGGCTTTCGGCCCATTCAATTCCGGCTTCGCTCAAGCTCCGCTAGCAGCGAGGGAGGCAGGGGGGAGAGAAAAAGGCAGCGAGGATTTGCTCCGATTGAGATGTTTAGAAAGAAAGGGAAAAGGAGGGGAAAAAAAGACAAGACAGACGTTTCTCCTCTCTCTCTCTCCCTCTCTCTCACACACACACTCTCTCTCTATCACACACACACACGCGCACACACACACACACACATCCACCTGCCGGGTGAAATAAACCCATCAGGCACCGAGCAGGCGCGGTTGCCCATGTGTTTGGGCAGGCCGGAGGCGGCCCTGGGGAGGGAGCGGGGGGATTGGAGGGCTGAGCCCGCAGCCTGACGAGACAGACACCTGAAGCACGTCACGACCGGGTTTCCGGATCAGCACGCGTCCTCGGGGACGCAAACTGTTGAACTCCACCACATGCCGACGCCGGCGATAATGATGACGGAACACGACGCTTGCTTGGTTGAACAAGGGTTAAAACGAGTGCAGTGAAGATGGGAGAGCATGTGTTTCCGCAAAGGTGGTGGCTGAAGAGGTGGGGGGTAGGGGATGTGGGTGGGGGGGGGGTCATTCCCTGTTCAGCTGTGTCTCGGCTCTCCGGCACAAGGGCGTTAATGTAATTTATACAGCGCCACCATTTTCATTAAAATGAGCATTTAGTCACTTTTATCACTCTGGCAGAAAATCCTGAGGTTAAGGTCAAAGCCACAAGGAGGGTCTTTTTATAAGAGGGGAAGGAAAAAAGAAAAAGAAAAAAAAATCCGTTTTACGGTTGCACACCAACCTGGAGGCCTCTCGGGGACTAAAATGGCCATGAAAATTGTTGAATAATTTAGGGCAAATATTGGCCAGCCGGTCTTGCATGGCAGTCAAGGGTGCCAGGAACCAGGCGCGTCCGAGTGCTGAGCTGGCGCAGTCGGTCTCCACTCGCTGTCCAATAAGCAATAACGTGTCCCTGGACCCATCCATTCATCTGACCACAGTAGACTTGGTGGTGGCAGAGTATTGAGTGAGACATGGATGCTCCTCCGCTCTTACCACATAGCAAACATACCCCTGGGAACGTCACATTTCCTACTTTCACCTTGCAATGTGAGAGGCTTGGGCTTTTTTTCTTTCTTTTTTTTCTCCTGAACCTTGTTTTCTTGAAGTGCATTAACAAAAGAAAATGTGTGCTCACGTTGTGTATTTAGATGTATGCTGTGCACAGCTACCAAAGGCTTTTTCTGTAGATGAAACAAATTTGATGCATGCAGATTCATTAAAAAATGTGTTTTTGTCTTGTCAAATTTAAGCTCACTCAGCCATTTCTTTTGCTCTGATCTCTTTTATTAAGACAACAGGGTGTCGAAAATGAAAGGCTCTTTTGAGATGCATTTGGAAACAACAAAGACCATGAGGTGAACCCCAAGTTTTACATATTAAAGGAAAAAACGGCCATCGTGAAAGAAAAACCTGAAATTTATTACGGTTTTCAAACCTGTGGAGTGACCCTTCAGACCCCTATTTCAGATCGACCCGCTAAAGGATGATTCCCCCCCACCCTTCCAGCTTCAGACATAAATTATACCTAATGACGACACTGTAAAAAAAAAAAAAGAAGAACAATAATGGAAAGCTATTCTGTATTTCATTATACTGCATTATTTGGTGCACCTGATACACGCACAGCCTGTTTATGAGTCACCGTATTAGCAGATGCTCAGCCCAAGCATTTGCTTTGACCTTGCCATTCTCATTGGGGCATGAAATTACGGTGGTGGCACCTCGATATTACAGCTATAAATACTGTAAACTGCATATCTGGGCTACGTTTTCTATTGTCTTTCAACATAAACCTGATCGGTATTTATTTAAAGGAAAACCCATTGCTCCTCGCGTTATTTACAGCTCTATTTTCGAAGACCTTCTTCTCCGCTGTTTTCTTTTTTTCCCCTCCCTCTTTCACTTCCCCTCGCCCCTATAAGGCAAGGAGGCGACACGGTCAGCCGTAAAAAAACGGCATTTCTCCAATTCTGGCACTTCTGAACTTTATGGGTTAAGAACAAGCTCGAACAACCAATTATAAAATTGCTTACTAAAATATTTTGGGTGCTAAAAGGTGAATGCTGTTTTACTGTCCTACAAGGACTGAATTATTAAGTTGTCCTTGAGTGAAAATTACTTACATTTTGAATATGAAATCATGGGTTGGGGGGGGGGAAATATAATATAATAATAATGTCAGGGGTCATAAATAGATGGAGGTCAATGGGTTATGGGGCGGCTGAAATGCAACTTTGGCCCGTTTCTCAGGCGGCCGTTCGCATGGCGAGATTTCGCATGTCAGGATTGTGTCCCCGGGAAAGGTGTGTGTGTGGGGGGGCCGCCGCACAATTGCTTGCCCTAAATAATGACCACTCTCATAGCTTATTCATTTATGTATTAAAAAAAAAGCGGACTCTGCTCTCATTTCCCTGCTTTATCGCCTTCCCGTTGATGACAAAGTGGGCAGAGAGCCGGGGCTAGGTGGCGCCGTGGAGTAATTTATAACCACATCAATCCCTTCGCCTTCCGCGGCAGGCCTTGGTCATTGCCATTTTTGTCCGAGAGGTGAGTCAAATAACCTCCCTTGCAAACATCAGCCCATTAATATCAGGGATGATGAACCATACCCTTACCTTCATACCATGAGTGTGGTGTTCGGCCGACAGCACCTCTCTGTCCCTGATGGCCTTCCATCACCACTGAGCATCGAACAGAGGAGGGTCAGGACGAGGACTGGACGGGTCATGAGTTCCACACCCCACATACAGGTCAACAATATCAGATTTGGGGCTCAGGCCCGAAATCAGCTTCAGGCCCCTTTTTACGGCCAGAAGGCTAAAGCAGCACTTATCTACTACCGAAACGAGGCCAGAAGTGTTTTTTTTCTGTGTCGAGTATGAAGTTGTGATATGAAATGGAACGGCTTCCCGAATACATGGACAACCGGCTGACAAACCGCGGACAACAATGAGTGCGACCTACACCCAGGTCACATGCGATGCCGGCTGCATGCAAAACATGTACTTGCGCGCGAGACGCCACAAATGAAAGTTCTTGTTTTGAGACATCATTTCACAGTGACAGCAGGACGGTCTCCTAATCAAAGCAATGCAAACGGCAAAGTGTGCGGAAAGGCAGAGGAAAAAAGGTAATTGTCAATTCATGGTGTGAAATTATCCGTTTACATAACATTAGCACATATTTGGCGCGTGCGTATCGAAACCAATCACGCATCCCCTTGAAGGAAGCGGCGTAGGACAAAACGGACAGGAGAGGCATCCTCCACAGCAGATTGGAGCGGAATAGTGCGTGTAAATAATAAT
Organism: Sardina pilchardus; assembly: GCF_963854185.1. Classification (NCBI taxonomy): domain Eukaryota; kingdom Metazoa; phylum Chordata; class Actinopteri; order Clupeiformes; family Clupeidae; genus Sardina; species Sardina pilchardus. Next base: position 29,335,368 of record NC_085000.1, on the reverse strand, counting down.
ATCTGCAGAGAGAGATTATTGTGTAAGGAATCGGCAACATGTAATCAAAGTGCAGCCCATTTTCCTCTTCATCAGCTCCTTCCCACACCCCAACCCACATTCACAAACACACACACACACGCGCGCGCACATACACATACACGGACAACACCCCCCCACCACCACCACCAACCCAGCCTCTTCTCTGGCTATCGGAGGAATCCAATTTAAATTCCTCTCCACCAGGAGATGGTATTGTTTTATTTTATGTGAGCTTTGACATTTCTGGCGGTTAAAGCTGAGTAAAATCAGGAAATATTTACATAAATATGACATTAAAGCGAATTAGAAATTAAGATAGACAGTATATTTGGGCCAGTGACTCTGTGAAGGGGGGGTGTGTGTGTGTGTGGGGGGGGTGTTATGGGTGGCGGTGATTGGGGCGGAGGGGGCTGGCCGTTGTGATTGCTTTGGGGTGTGATTGCAAGGGTGCTCCGGGGGTCACCATGCAGAGAGCCGAGAGCAGTGGTTTTTACAAAGAGAATAATGACACAACTTGTACATCTGTGGGGGCATGTGTAGCTTTCAGTAGCATGTTCCATTATGCACAAGCATATGCTGAAAGAGGACAAACAAAACAAAAACCAGAGACATCCTCCCCATCGCCTGTAATGGTCAGAGACATTTGTAAATACATCATTTATAATTTATAGCATGGTTCAGTTAAAGACATGACATCAGCCTAAGAAATCCAGATTTAAGGTTGAATGTAGCAAGTCTGACTTTTGAAAACCATATGCTCTACCCAGCTTTAGTAACTTGATGTGGCCATATAAAACTTATTTTTCAAAAAATAATTCACGCAGCAAGAGGAATATGAACAAGACAGAAACAGTTCCATGGTTCATTTTGTACTTAATTTTGATTACAGTGACCTTGGCCTAACCCTAAACTTAATTAAGGGGTATTAGCCATAAACAGGGAAAATTAAAGGTCACCTCATAATCATCAAGCTGTCGTGTCTTGGTACTGTATTTAAGGCATGCCTTTAATGATGGACCTCTCCAAAAATGAAACTAAATTCCAACTTTAAAATAAATGACATTAACTCATTCGAACGTCTGCAAGGAAAACATGTCGGAAGAGGCTGAGATAGACTGCTTGCGTGACGCTGGTTAAAGGGAAAAAAATTACACAAGATTTAATAAAGTGAAATTGGCTCAAGATTAGTCAGCACTTTGCCTAGAAGATTAGTTTCCCGCCTACCCTTCAAATTGCCCGAGCTGTGATACAAAGTGATATAACACAGTGACATAATTACATTGTTCAAGGTGAGGCTCTTGTAGCTGTGGCCTTCTGCTGACACAAGGCTATTTTCACAGAACATGCAAATGTATGGGGCCGTTCACCCTACAGCACAGCCGGGCTATTCAAAGCTGTCTGGGGCACAAGATCATCAGCTCAGCACCCCCTCCCCCGACCCACCCTCATCCCCCCCACCCCCCCACCCACATGCATGCTCAGTGCCTCTGACCACGACCAAGACACTGAGTCACTGCTATTGCCTGCCTGGCATGGGAACAGAACACACTGCTCTTCTCAAAACACTGGCTTTGCCCTCTATGACTTACTTTTAAAGTCAGTGTTTTTTTTTCTTTTTTAACTGCAAAAGGGTTTTAAGTAAATTGAAAAGTGCATTATGATAGAAGTTTAAAAATATATATCCTAAGCTTAAAAACAGCACACAGACAAATTCTGCTTCTAAAAGATCTGACCATGTGCCTTTCTTGGCAGCGTTTCTCTGCTAGCAGGCATAGTTCACTGGAATGGCCCGAGAAGTGTGAATGTCACATGAAAGTCAGCAGCGCGATGGATGGAAAGCTCCATCTTCCAGAATTACTGACGGCATGGATAGAAGTAATCAAATGATATTTCAAGAGCTGAAATGAATTTCCCCCCGGCCCCTGGCAGCTGTAAACAGCGATCAGCTCGCAGTTGTATCAATAACCTCACGGTTACAAGGTTCGGTAATTAAAAGGCTAGTGACCCGGAAAGTGTGCCCTCATTCGAAGATCTCCAAATGTCCATATATATAAAAAAAATAAATTACAAAAACACCACTGCTCACAACACCAAATTGGAATGGCAATAGAATGTGCCTCACCCTTCAAAACCTATAGATCTATTGACGCTTCTCTAACGCCCCAGGGGTGACATTGTTTTGATGGTCCTGGGTGCACAGCGCTTCTCAATCATGTCTGTCCCGGCCATATATTCAGATCTAAGTGAGTTTTTAAAATGAAACTGTGATGCATTTCTCTCTAATCTCACAATAAAAGCTGTCAGATCCCGATGAAGTCGCCAGAAATAAGTGTCTGTGGATTTTATTGCCGCAGACTAAATTGCACTGCTAGCAACCGAGAAAAAAACTATTTCAGACACGCTCTTAGCAAGAAGGGTAGAATATAAACTGAAACACCACTGAAATTATCAAAATCCAAGACATTTACATTATGCTGTAATCACTTTCAGCACTTGACTTGGCATATATAGTGACTTAACCAGCGGTATTACCTGCATAAAATATTGTCATTTAGACATCGCCGCGCATCCGTCTAATACCAGCACGACCGCATGGCACTGATGGAAATAATAATGGAAATAATAGGGTAAACATTCAATTCCCACATTTGAGGACTGTTGAGCAGGCACCAGTCTAGGGAGACGCACCTTTGTGCTGTTTGTGTTTGTTATGCTTCTTCCCCTGCCCTCAGTTTGTACAGATGCTCCCATATGCTGCCTTTGAACCCACTTGACTGGGGAAATTGACCTATTAAAATGTGGCAGCATGCTGGCATATAAATATTTAATGCGCTAATAGAGCCCTCGGAGGAAAACATTTTGGAACGATTTTTCATGCATCCTTTTGTTTTTTAACATACATATAACCTGATAATGTTTGTAACAGAATACGACGTTAACGGAAAACACTTAGGCTACAGGAAACCTAAAGACCATCGTTTCATGTAAACCTATTACATATTCAACGTGGGCAAACGCAGCCCTGAATTATAAATAAAGCAAGAATTGCAGCTAATGAGAGACGCCGATCAGGGGGGAAATTTTCAAAAGATATGGGGAGTCATAATACACCACTCACGTGAATGATAGCAGCCGGCAACAATAGATTTCGTCTCTGGTTTCCTCCACTGATCATGGAGCTTTTAGGCTCACTTTTCACAAGGCCACTGCCGCAATGCCCGAGGCCCGAGTCCCCGAGCCTTTTTGCAATTAATTAGTCCCAGTCGTATACAACTGTTACAGCAAAAGGATCAGGGGGAAAAAGAAGAGAAAATATGATTCTCATATTCAACAGTGTGTCTGTGCGAGAGTAGAAGTACAGGAGAGGCCCGGGCTGGAAACCAAGCGAGTTTAAAACAAACATCCCCCACATTGAGACGACACCCAGATCCATGTCGAACCTGAGCATGGAGAAGGAGGCCAATTTGGAAACTGGAGGACTCCACTCTTTGAAGAGGAGCTCATTGGACTTAATGGATTACAAATAGTCTAATCATAACAAATGATTAGAGTGGCGTGGGTTGCAAAAGCATGGAAATTTGCATTTTGATGGAAGCCAATGTTAAATATCTGACCCTTGCAGCGCCGAATGGAAAAAGACTCGCCATGGTAAAGATGCGGGGCATGAAATATATTTACTCATCTGAAATAACTAGACAATTTTCCGGTTAGATGTGGTTCACTATTTATAAAGCGCAGCCACTGACAGTCTGGCGCGCAGATATTTTAAGACAAAATATTTATGATCACAGCAAAGGAGTCATCTGGTCGATACAGCTTCACTCTCCGCAGCACGCCCTGCTATATTTATGATAACAGCTAAATTAAGTAAAAGCCTTAAAATGCTGGGAGGTACCATAATTGACAGTTCCAGCGAAAGTGCAAGCAAGGTTTGTCAATATTAATTTTCTGTTTGCCAAAGAAGCGTCCCAACTGGTGGGTCATTTATCCATCGGAGCAGGGATCGGGCTCTCTCTCTGCGGCCAAATCGACCTGTACCTGACCCCCCCAGGGCACGCAACCAGAAGCTCGACCTCTGACCCCTGCAAGCAAATGACCTCATCAGATGAACATTCAAGGCGAATCTGTTGATGTTGCCTATATGTCTCTCTCAAAACAAGAGTAGTGCCACAGAGGGTGAGGGTGTGAGTGTGTGTGTGAGGCCGTTGGACTAGACACGAACACAGACATGAAGCCGAGTGGCTCAAAAGAGAGGGAACGATGAAAGTGGAGTTTGCAGAAGAGTGGCGTGCAGAAAGAGGCGCACTGTGAAAACAGCCTGTATTTGGCAATGATCAAGCCTCAGAGATAATAAAACCCACAACAAACTGCCGTTTGTCTAACACCATCAGATATCGCAACATTGAATCTCACCTTTCTTCTTCAAGAATGCTTTTCGGGTGGCCAAGGGACTCTGACGAACTTTCTGGTTCTGCAAAAATTTAACTGCTGTTGCAATCTGTGGAAGACAGAGAAACACAAGGCTATTTAACAGACTTTTTTCCCCCCGCAAAAACGTATTCACACACTGCACTCAGAAGCAATTAATGGGAACGTCTGTCTCACATGTCATAAAATAAGCCACACTCTCTCTTATAAAACACAAGTACATTAGCTGATTTGATTGCTTGGAGCCCACTGAAAAAAGTTCCTTCAGCGCGTTGAATAGGGAGAGAGAGCCGACCACCTAGCCACTTTAGAGATAAATCTGGTGAATGTGCGAATCAGCAGTTATAAAATTAGCCCATCAAGGTTTGCTGAACAAATGGAGGATGGAGTTTAATTTGCCATTATCCTCTTTAAGACAAACTCCAAATCTTAAGTGAGCGCGGGGTGAAAATCCATACTTAATGCAGACGTGGCCGTCTGGATCTAATAGCCACAGAATACCTGCCTGGAAAAGAAAAAGAAAAAAACAAAAAAAACAGCCCCGGCCAGTCTAAAGGACGAAAATGCATTATGATCAAATCACTGAGTCTTGCACTACGTAATGACTAAGTAATAATGCAGCAGGAAATTAAATATGGTCAGAACACGTGTAGTTGTAAGTGCCTGGCGTTCATCGATTCAGCCATGTTTTCCTTCGAGGTCCACCTTAATTTGCCACTTAAAACACACTTTTCTACAAATTAAGAAGGGAGGGGGGGGGCAAAAATAAAACGAGAAACACCCCCGACCTCGAAATACCGTTAAAAGTTGAGCTTGAAGAGGGTCTAACAGGGGAGGGGTGTCTTGAAGTGGTGCTTTTAAAATTGAGATAAACATGAAATAACATCTGGCAGGCCCGGGCGGGGGAAAGAAAACGCACACTCAGGGCCCGCTGGCACTAAGATGCGTCGTTATCGCACCTGTGGTTCCCGTGATTCAATTGTAAAAGTCATCCCTCTAATAGGTTGAAAGGTTTTGATTACTGTTCTTTTCTTTAACCGCTGCCCCCCCCCCCTCAAAAAAGAAAGACATAAAGAAAGAAAGAGAGAAAGCAAGAAAGAAAGTGATTGAGCGCACTGTCTCTGGTAATTCATTTTGGGTAATGCATTGCATATACTAAGGACCTGTTTCAATCCAAAAGAATTGCATTTTGAAAATCGGCTGAGGGGAATATATAATAGAGAGACAGAGTGAAGGGGGCTGAAGGGCCACATAATTCTTCGGCAGCAAATCAAGACAAAGTGGGTTAGGGGACATGGTTTTGCCATCAAAATCCATGATAAAGATATACCCATCAGTTTAGGGAAGAGAAGGAGGATTTCCGAAGGCTTTTGCAGAATGCATTGGAGGTAGGAGGGGTCAAAGTTTACTGCAGTCTGAAAAAATAAAAGGATCTGTCACATGGCAAAGCCAAAAGAGACATAACCATGTGTTAACCTTATTAAAATTATTCAATTCATATGCCTGATATGGCCCTCCCCTTAATGAATATCAAACCAACACACACACACACAGGCTCGCACGCAACACAAAACACTCAATACATCTGAGGCCACTGCGTTCGGGTGTCACCATGACATTACGGTGACCTTTGAAGTGCATAAGGGTTACACAAGGGGTGTGGAAATTCCTGGATCTCTATATGCTGAAGGCACATTAAGCCCAGTCACCCGGAACCTTCATTGTGACAAGCAGATGAGAGCGCTTGCCTGGCGAACCCCCCCCCCCCACCCCACCCCACCAGTTTTGCTGGCGGATGTTTGAGGAGAGTCAGTTACAGTAAAAAAAAAACAGCAGACCTCCACTATCTGTTTCAAAAAGAATGATGCTGCTTTGAGGGAGCTTCAAGCATGTGGAATCATTCTGATAAGAGTAATGGAAAACAGCACTCTGTGAGAACCATTCAAGAAGCACAAATATATAGATATATAATATATAGATATAAACCTACAGAACTTGCATTGAGATGCTTGGGATTGCTTATACAAATACATGTTTAGATGGTTGAACGATGGTTAAACGATAAGCGTCAATATTCAGTAATGTGATAAAGACCAGTTTGATGTTTCTATATTGAAGCTATAAAAAGGACTAATATTAAATAATCAGCATTTTAAATCACACAACTATTCAATAAATATGATAAATAGCCAGCCAGAAATTTGGAGAGAAAAAAAATAGATTAAAAAGGCAATCAATACTTGAGAGCTATCAAGTATTAAAAACACTTCTACAAAACATTAAATCCTAGACAGATGGAGCAGTGTCCATTTATTTTTCAGGGTTGCCTCTGATCTTCAGGGAGCACAAAAGTGCTTTTCTTTGCAGATGACATAGCCTGCTTTCCCCAAGTTCCACCCAGACATCTCAATCAATTATAACCACATTGCCCAGATTTTAGTCTTATCCAGTTATTGACTTATAGATCAACCCCTTGTAGCGTAAGGTGGAGCTTTTAAAGGAGAGGGCTGCATCACTATATGTCAGTACAAGGCACATTTGGTTTGACAGGCTAAATATCAACTTAAATTAAAGAGGTTGGTGTATGTTGCCTTGCTGAATACCAGTAAATACCTCTTTGTTAATCAACCATTATTTTCTAATGTTTCTTGTAAGGCTAAAATTTCTAATGCACTGAAAGTGCTCCCGGGTCCTAACCGATAATCTTTACAAATACGATGACTGTTAAAGTGTCAGGTGTAACCGAAAAAGTGGCGAAAACTCAATCATAGGAAGAGACAAACATTACCCGTCGTGCCTGGAGACACGCAAGTTGATGACCAGACAGGATCTTAGGAGTCCTGTAGTGCCATTATCAGATTTGAATCGGACGGAGCACTTCTCCTGACACTCGTCCTATAAGTTCTGCACCAAAATTAGGGCTGGGGTGACTCGTTAACGCATCGAATTCGATCTGCCCCACTATGTCTGACTTCATGGAGGAGGCAACCGCACTAGTAAGCAGCAGCAGATGTCCCATGCAGGTTATTAGGTTACACGCTGAATATAAAATTCAGCACTTCACCCTTAGAACCTCGGTCATGGTGGTGTTACGTTTATTCAGGGGAGGATTAGTTGTCTTTTCGAAAACATCTACCAGCAAAGAACAAAATGAAATGGCAAAAATGTACACTACAGCATACTTGCATGCTTGCTTCAGAGAAGTCCTGTTAGTCACATCCTCTTGAAGACTCACTACAGAAGTGTGTTTCCAGTTAGAGATTTCCTCTCTCTGGCGAGGGCATGTGATGTTTGACTGTACGAATATACGCGCTGTAAAATAAATTTTCGGCCATAAAAGATAAAAGGGACGCTTTGCTTAGAAACCCTGCCATAGAACCGCCACATATGAAAGGGAAGACTTCCGGAGTGACTCTGCTTTTGGGGTCAACCAGGGCCAACTGGAGCCAACTGGGGAGTATTCATTTCTCCACTAAGACTCAAGGCTGCTGAAGACAAAGTGTGTCCTACAGAAAAGTGGCAGATCAGCTGAGAGGGCTTGACCTCTCTGGAAGGGTGGAGGTGTGGGGGGGGGGGGGGGGGGGTAAAGTCACCAAAGATGTGGTGCCAGATCATTTCATTGTGCCCTTGGGTCTCTTCATTCATTTGTTTTATAAAACTTTGAAAATAATCAAAACACCATGATTACAAGCCACAGATCTCACCCGTTTTGAAAAAAACATTGTGTGAGCGCACACATAGTGATGATGATCACACTAAAGCAGTTTCGGGGTGTAACACAGCCTTAAGAAGACAATAGCATCACCAAAGTCTCTGGCATTTTAAATTAATTTTCAGGCCAACTCAAGCTTGAGGGCTGCAATAACAATTTTTTGCAAAAACAGTACCGTTTAACACAGCATTAAAAAAGATAAAAAAGAGTTGGGGTCATAACGACACTATGTTGGAGATGTAAAACTACAGTACTTCAAATGAGACCTTCTAGTTAGTCGCTTCATTAGTATCTCCTAGTTAGGAGCACCACTTCAGCACCGCTTCCGCTCACACGCTTCTGAGCTCCATTACAGCAAACCTTCAGTGGCACAAAAGGTAAGGTTGTGCATTTGTTAGTGATAATGACCGCTCTTTCCCAGAGAAAGATAGAAGGGGAGAACCAGCAGGAGAGGGGAGGGGGGGGGGGGGGGGGCTGGGGGGGCTGGGGGAGCTGGGGGGGGGGGGCTGAAGGGGGTCGGCATCAATGGAGGAAGCTAAAAGGAAATCATTAGCAAGTCTAGGATCTAGTCTCAGTGTGAATCAATTCATTTCAAATTGCCCTGTACATTTGTGGAGAAGCACCACTGATATAATAAAAGGCTAATAGACATGGGGAAAATTGTGTTACGTTGCCTCTCAAATTTCGCCCAAACAATAGTTTGGCACATGTGGAACCAGTTAATGTGGGAGGGTTAGAGCTGAGGTGGTGGTGGTGGGGAGGGGGTGGGGGTGGACAGGGTAAAAAGGGTAAGAAAAATTAAGCTCTATATTAATTAGCTGCTTTCCTGGTTGATCCTACGGTGGTGGGGAGTGGTGGCCCTGCAGATGCTTTCAGCTCTGATAGCACCCTGACACCAAAGCCTGGGAAATGCAATGGGATTCTGATGCAATTAGGCGCTTCCTCTTAGCCTGGGCTTCGGACTCTGCACAGGCTGTTTTTAATCTTTTAAAGGTACACCTTTAAAGGGCCTGCTAATTATGACATCTTTTCCGCTCGGGGGCGACCTTTCGAGAGGGAGCGAGTCCTCTGGGGGAGCAACGGGGAGAAAATGACACGCCAGGCGGAGAGGCAGGAGCCACTGAGTCAGCCACTGTGTGTGTGTGTGTGTGTGTGTGTGTGTGTTAGTGTGTATGTGTGTGCATGTGTGTGTGTGTGTGTGTGAGAGAGGGGGGAGTGAGAGAGAAAGCGAGAGTGTGAGGGACAGATACAGAGAGATAAAGAGATAGACTGACAGTCAGAGAGGAGAAATGATGCCAGTGTAACTGTGGTGAAACAGAGAAGTCATCACACTCCTCTCCTCGGCCGTGAGACCTTTCGGGCCCATCCACTGTGTTTGTCTGAGTCCTGCTATCTCTGTGAACTGCTGGAAAAGTCTGTCAACAACGACTTAAGAGGGGGGAAAAAAGGAAATGCAAAAAGGGTTTGGAAAAGCCAGGCTCCAGATATCAGTTTAACCGCCTTTCTTTACAGAGTCAAATCCACTTTTAAAAAGGTCACAAATATGATGCATGGATCTATGCAAAAAAAACCTCATTACTAATGACAAAGTATAAACACTTTTCCGGGTAGTCGGTCTATATTGAACGGCAAGGGCCCCCAACAACAGATGGGCCAGCTGATATTCAAATCACGTTGGTGGCAATTTTTATTGAATGCTCTGAACTTCTGAAAGTAAAGGTCAGAAAGAACATTTCTGTGCACCGAAAAAAAAAGCAGATGGAAAACTTCATTGACGTTTTGCTCTGCAAAGGTTTAAAAATAACAGACAGCTCCCCGCATGTGTGACAACACTGGCCCCCGTGGGCAAAAAAGCTACGAAACATGACATCAACTGCACGTTATGCAATTTTTACAGGATCGGGAGAAAACAGATACACATGTTCGCCCCACACACTCACTCACACACACACATACACACATACACCCAAACACACACACACACACACACACACCACAGACTTGCTCAGCTGGCATTTTCATCCCTATTTTTTTTCTTCTTTCGATCAGCCATGAGAGAACCCATAACACACACACACACACACACACACACAAACGGAAAACATAAAACACCCCAAAATGTTTTACATGTTCATAAGCGTGTCTTTGTAGGGGCGTGTGTGGCAAGTCAGACATCATATGAGGCGTCATCACGGGTCTGTAAGAGCTGTCCATCAGAAAAACAAGGCTTTCCAGATCAGCCTGTCCAATGCACTCCCTCTCTCCCTCTCTCTATAAGAGGTCAGTCAAGGAGCCCACAACCAGACAGCGTTCTGCCTTCTCAGTCGCAGTTCCTAATCTGTAATTGTAAGGCTCACTATTTTCCGATTACAGACGTGCAATAATTCCTCTTAAAAAGAAAATCAATAGAACAAGTTAAGTGTACAGCGGCGCTTTTTTTTTCTCAACTGGAAACGCTTCTGTTAACATAGATTAATCTCAAGTCATAATCCTAACTAGCCTATAAACTGCGCTAATACCATGGCGGGCCGTTTCATTTGATCTATCCCACTTTCTTTTTTTCCCCCTCCTTTTCGGCAGTATGAGAACGGGGCCTGTTCGCGTCAAAGAGTCTTATGTCATGGCTGTTTAAACTGGTTACTGAGAAGGTGCCCGTTGCGGTACTGATATAGGAAAAAATATCAATATTTAATCGACAGTTGAGAGAGACAGAGAGAGAAAGAGAGACAGAGAGAGACAGAGACAGAGAGAGAGAGACAGAGAGAGAGAGAGAGAGAGAGAGAGAGAGAGAGAGAGAGAGAGACGGCCTAAACGGTTTAGGAATACTTTCAGGGTCTTTGCGGCGGTGTCCCTTTCTGTCGTTTAGATCAGCCCAAAAAGGCCCAGTGCTGTGCTGCTGACAGGCCCTGGCCTTGTCAGGAATAACAGACAAGCTGGGCAAAGGGGCCATATTAAATGCTCCGCTTTACAAACTAATTATTTATAGCGCAGTCAGTCAGTCAGTCAGTGCACAGAGTTTGAATGAGCCGCTGCCGCACGTCTTTCAAGCCCTCAAAATACACTTCCCCCCGGAACGAGTGACAAATATCGCCACTTACTCCGAACCGAAAAGGGAAGCAGATCAACAGCAGGGGTGATCCGTTCCCGGAGGGAAGGCCACAGCCCCCAGCTGAGCGGCTGCCTCTCGGTTTAAAACCATCTTCTCACTACCAGTGCCAAGACAGCGGGGACTTTTTCCGCCGATCCGTCTTCATTCAGGTGAAAAAAGAGCCCTGCACAAGGCACTGGGGGATAGACTAGATAAAGGTCAATGGGGATTTAACCGGAGCACCAACACAGGGGGAACAGTTGCACTGGATATACAGTGAATATGTAGGCAACCCAATCGCACGAGCACACACACACACACACACACACACACACACACATACACACACACACACACACACATACACATACACACACCATCTTCACTAAAAGCACACATGCATACTTATACACACAAACAACACACACTTTAGTCAGCCACCACAAATATTCTAGCAGCAATCCAGTAATGGATACTTCCTCAGCTCCTCGATTGGTCAAAATGTTTTCATACTATAATTTAATTCAGAAACACTTTTACAAAGCAAGAGTAATCAATTTTAATTAGTTGATTTTTTTTTTCCAATCGCATAAAATTTAATGTACTGCCATCGATCTCCTTTGTTCTTTAATGCAGTGCTGCTTTCCTGTAATTTGAAGCTTTGCTGATTCCCCCCCCCCCCCCTTTACAGTCAATGATGACATTCAGTGACAGTCCGGTCCACATGTCTTAGAGCTGTGAAGAGGGCAGGGCCAAAACACACACACGCAAACAAACACACACACACACACACACACACACACACACACACACACACGATGAGAGCAAGAGAGGAGACAGAGACAAACAGACAGTTGAGAAAAAAAGCACACTAACATGCACGCACGCATACTGACAAATAAACAAGCCCTTATTGTTAAGAGACTATCATTACCCCATCAATAAACAACAAGCATACCGTCATTCACTCCTTCTATTCTAACCAGAACATATTTAAACAGACAAATGAGTGGCCTACGTTTCCCCTATTGTTTGAAGGGAAATATGCAAAAGATACAAATACTACCTAGACAAAACAGAAAGTAAGGGCTCCAGAGCAAAGCACACAAGTCAGTGACTAACCACATAATCATGAATAATAGACTCGGAAGGAGAAGTGCAGAGATAAACACAATGGCAATCTTGTGGCTGGCACTGGCTCCTTGTCCTTCATAGGAACGAGAGCGCAGAGGAGGAAGGGTGGGGGGGTGGGGGGGGGGACTATGACCCGTCATGTCCAATTAGCTGATTGAAGCAAAACGCAAACAGCACCAATGGCGACAACGTGGAGCGGGTGTCCAAGCGAACGCACCGCACACAAGTTGTGTTACGCAGACCGGAGGTGAGCCTCACTGTCACAAGCAACTAATAGTGACAGGGGTCTCTCTCTCATTCCAGCCCCTTCTCACTCATTCAGCCTGTCTGTCTGCCTCCATCTCTATCTCTTGCCTCTGCCGCTCTCTTGCTCTCCAAACTGAACTGAGCACATGCACACAGGAGTGCTAATGCAGCATGATTGTATGCTCAGTGTGACAGTCAAACACAGAGACACATGCAATGCAATGCCATGACACACACACAGACACACACACAGACACACACACACACAGACACACACACAGACACACACACAGACACACACACACAGACACACACACACACACTGTGGACACTAGTGGCTGGGCACACAACAATTCTGGCACCAGCGATGTGATTTTTGGACACGGCGGAACAGCAGCAGCCTCCTCATTACCAAATGGGCTAATAGCCATGCAGCGTGCTGGTGGGAAGAGAGGAGAGGAGAGGAGAGGAGAGGAGAGGAGAGGAGAGGAGAGGAGAGGAGAGGAGAGGAGAGGAGAGGAGAGGAGAGGAGAGGAGAGGAGAGGAGAGGAGAGGAGAGGAGAGGAGAGGAGAGGAGAGGAGAGCAGATGAGAGCAGAGGAGAGGAGAGGAGAGGAGAGGAGAGGAGAGGAGAGGAGAGAGCTTGCCAGTGATCAATTGATCCACTCGGCACACGCGATGTGACACTGGGGGAAGAGAGGCCCACATCGCCAGGAGACAGATTGTGACATTCCGGTGACATTATCATCTCAAGACTCCTTCTCATTCAATATCTGAGGATGCTAATCACGCGTCTCGGATCAACAGTTTTGCCATCTTCAAAAGGCTAAGAAATAGTGGCGCGACCCACAACGAGGGTGACCCTCTCCCCGGAAGCCACAGTGGACGGAAGGGCAAGAGGCAGAGAGAGAGAGAGAGAGAGAGAGAGACAGAGAATGAGAGAGAGTGAGAGAGAGAGAATGAAAGAGAAGGGGGGGAGGGAAAGAGGAGTCAGAGAGGAACTGAGAGGACTAACAGCATGCAAGAGAGAAGGGAGAGACGGAGAAACTGAAAGAGGGAAAGAAATGAAGTGAGAGAGCGAGCTGAAGCGACAGACAGAAGACGAGCCCTGCGATGACAAAGAAGGGGGGGGGCCCCGGTCACAGAAGATGAATATCGCCATCTACTGGCGGGCTGCAGGCGGAGCAGCGCGGGCGAGCCGCCGGTCGCAGGGGCGGCGGTGCACGGCGGCCTCCCCGATCCCCGTCTCTAAGTACGTGCTGTCAGAAGCCATTAGGCAGCGGCGGAGACGCCGGACCTCACGGTCTGAAGCACCGCTCAGTGGAAAATCACCAGCTCTCGGGATCAGGGCAGGGCCGAGCCGAGTCGACGAGGGCCTCTCTCCATACACACACACACACACACGTGCGAACACACACACACGCACACACTCTCACACACACACCCACACGCGCACACACTCACACACACACACACACGCACACAGAAGCACACAGACGTGCACACGGACCCACGCACACACACACACACGCACACACACGCACACACACGCACACACGCACACACGCACACACGCACACACGCACACACGCACACACGCACACACGCACACACGCACCCACACACACCCTATAGGCACCCACTTCATCTCCCACCACTGGTGGAACATCACACAAAAACAAAGACTGCCATCATCATCACATCAGATCAGAGATCAGTATCTGCCATGTTTTTGGTTGTTAGTAAGTCTTCGCTTTAAACATTTATAAATAGCTGTGGTGGAGATGGAATTGACTTCACATAGCTCGCCGTAAGGTCAGCGGAACAATTGGGGCTTGGTTTCAGGGTTTATGGGGCCTGATTAGGATCCCACAGGGCCTAGACCCACAGTAGTATCAGTCACGGTAGCCTACACATTTACATTCATCACTTCAAACCCAAACCATATTCATCTCCCCGAATGTCGACGATGAGCTGAAATCCACAAGGCTTCGAGCTATGCGGAGTGATTTACGCCTGTTGACGGCGAAACAAACATCGCTGTGACTTAACTGCGCCCACAGAATTTGAAAAATGCGCGTCTGTTAAAAGGATCAGCTTTTTTTCCCCACTGCATTCAGCCAGAATCTACAGGTTTTACTGCATACTTGCCCAGAGCATGTCTGCAGTCGAAAGGTGCCACCCAGCCACGCACACGCTCCCAAACTCCAGAGATCTAAATCTGATGGGAGAGCTTCACCCAAACCTGCATTCCTAAGCAATTATCAAACCTGACTTGACGGAACAACAAGAACGAAAACAAAAAAAAACCTCACGCAATTAGTGCAAAACAGGGCTTGTATCTCAAACCACGTCAACAGGTTGAACAAACTCGCATTGTTTCTTCCCACACCTATGTTGCCACATTGTTTCTCTCACTCAAAGATGAACATCGTCCAGATTTAGTCAGTACAATCTAATAACCTAACCTAATCTTTACAGCCCAAACACAAGGCAAAAGTCCTTCAGTGGGCGAGTGGCTGCAGTGTTAGTGAAGGTGTGCTGTGGTGTGGTGTGGTGTGGTGTGCATGTGTGTGGTGTGCTGAAGAGCTCTGGGGGGCTTGAGGGTGGTGGAGATGAGGAGGCCACATGAGAGTGTGTTTCAGGGGAGAGAGGACCACATTTGGGGGCAGAGCAGAAGCCCCTCCAATGTGACCGCGAGGGTGCGTGAGAGCAGAGGGGCTGAGCTGGCAGCAGGAGGGGGGGTGTGGGGGGGGGGGCAGCTGGTGACAGACACACACCTGTTCTGACATTCTCTGCCGACCTTGACTCTGAAAAACACATGACAATGCCACTCTGCGCATTCCCAGGGGACAGGCACATTCAGGCTGGGCCCCCTCTTCCTTCCCCCCCATCCCCTTCCTGACCCCCTCCACCTGCCCCCACCTCCACAAGCACTATGTCCCTCACCCTGATCACCTAAATGTCCCCTTCCACACACTTGAAGAGAGAGCAAAGACAGAAAAGCAGTGACAGTATGCATGCGCGCGTCCGTGTACGTGCCTGTGTGTGTGTGTGCGCGCATGTGCCTGTGTGTGCGTGTGCCTGTGTGTGTGTGTGTGTGTGTGTGTGCCTGTGTGTGTGAGTGTGCGTGTGTGTGTGTGTGTGCGTGTGTGTGTGTGTGTGTGCGTGTCTGTGTCTGATAACTTAAACATCCCTTTTCACAATTGAAGAGAGATCAAAGACACAAAGCAGTGATAGTTTGCGTTTGCGTGTGTGTGTGTGTGCGTGTGTGTGTGTGTGTGCGTGTAACCAGAGAGATGCATAACCAGAGAAAGTATGAGAATAGGGCACCCTCACATGCTTGGCAGGTTAGACGACATGTAGACTAGTGAATGCTTATTAGACTTTTTCTTGTTGAGAAAATGGCTCTGACAAACAAAGAAAATGACAGTAGATGAACTCAACATATTAAAATCTCAGCAGCACTTCTGATTCGGTGAACCATACAGCCAATCAAAACTCACACACCTGACCTGAATGCTAGATCTGAACCGAAATACAGAAGTAGCCTAAACATTTACCAACACAAAAACAAACACACACTTTTTCTCAGCAATGAGCCGTTCAGCAACCACTTGGTGGTTTACGAGGCCTAAATTTCACACACACACACACACACACACACACACACACACACACACACTCGCCTTCCTCTCAGCCCGGTTTCTGTGAAGCCACCCTGAGAAGCAAAAGCCTCACAGCTTTTCAGTGCATCTTGAGCTCTAAAAAAAAACACACAGAAAAACAAAAAACGGAAACATGCACAAACAAGATATCACAAAAACCAAAGCAGCGCAGCATCGAAAAGCAGAAGTTAAAACAGAAACGGAAAAAAAAAAAAAAAATTGACAAAATTAAAACCACAAGGCCTTATCTCAAGATCAGATTTAAGAAGCGACCCACACACACAATGCTAGCCACCTGAACAGTGAGAAACAAGATCACAGTGAGATAGATCAGGGGCTTTTTTGTGTCACCCAGACGTCACACAACTGACACAAAAGTCACAAAAGGGCACTGTTGATGTGTGTATGAGTGAGTATGTGAGTGTGTGCGAGTGTGTGTGTGTGTGTGTGTGTGTGTGTGTATGTGTGTGTGTGTGTGTGTGTGTGTGGGGGTGTGTGTGAGTGTGTGTGTGTGTGTGTGTGTGTGTGTGAAGGGGGGTATTTGGGAGTCATCATGTAACATTTGTTAACTGGCATAGACACATGGGCATCCCCCTCTAATGACAACTCATGGCCCTGTTGTTACCAGCAGCACAAAGTACAGCTCAGCTCAGCTCAGCTCCGCGGTGCACGGCACGGCGCGGCACGGCACTGTGCCCAGGGCCACGGATCCTCTGCCAGATCGTTCCACCTGCGCTGCCTTCCAAGAGCAACATTTACGGGAGCCTGAAGCGGGTAGCACCTGGAGGAGGCCTCCGCACAGCCGGAGATGTGACGTCAGCCTTATTTGCCAGATCCACTGAGATCACCTGACAAAATAGACCGGCAAGCCTCACTAACTCAAAAACAAGGTCCATCTCTACATCCACCGCTCTCTTACACAGACACACACACACACACACACAGACACAGACACAGACACAGACACAGACACAGACACAGACACAGACACAGACACAGACACAGACACAGACACAGACACACACAGACACACACACACACACACACACACACACACACACACACACACACACACACACACACACACACACACACACACACACCAAGAGTTCAATGAGCCTCACGCCTCTCCCACCTGAGAGCAGGCAGTCCCGAGGTGGAGCGCTTGCCTTGGGAGGCGTGTGACGGCACGAGGTGGAGCCGTGGAGGTCGCTGCTCTGGCTGGGTGGTGCAGACCTGACTGAGCAGCAGAGAGAGACGGCCCACGGGGCCAGGGGGAGCTGCACCTCACAGCAGCAGGTGAGCAGAGCACGCTGCAGTCTCCAGCAGCCCCTAGTGCTCACTCAGGAGGCAGCAACAGGTGACAGATGAATTAGGTCACGGAGGAGCGAGGCAGCTAGAGGGGAATGATTTACAGTAGCCAGTGGGCTAAATCAAAATGAACTGAACTGAACAGGGCAAGACCTAAAGTGAGGTCCATTGCAAAGGTCAACAGACGACACTAGACACGGCGCAGTCCAGTTGAATGGTCAATGTCACTCCTGTGCAGCACGTGCATACAGGCTGTCTGTTTAGGAGGGGGGGGGGGGGGGGAGAAAAACCCTCCCGGCGCACGGAGCTGCAAAGTTTCACTCTGTCTTAAATGACACTCCCCCTTTTTTTTCCCCCGGAAAAGTTTTTTCTTCTCCCCTTCCCCTGTGTGTGCAGTGGAGCCGGTATCGTTCGTGCTAGACAGAGCAGCACGCTCCCCCTCAGATAGGCCTGATAAAGCCATAATCTCGGGTTGCCACACAGTGCGAAACATAAACCCAATTAGCATCTCCCTTTCATTCGTTTTCATCAAACTAGCCAAAACTGACAAGTATTAATTAATATCTATTACATGTTATTTTTTCCCCTCTTTTAGCGAGGCAGAGCGATGGGGTGGCGGGCGGGGAGTGAGAAGCAATTAGTCGAACAAAATAATCAAAATAGTATGTTTCAAAAAGCACTGATAAATGTCCTGCGCGAGCTCGACTAAATGTAAGAAGTGTAATATATTCTTGCTGTCATATTCCATTAAACTGCTATTACAGGCCTGAAAGAACTATTAGTCACTGCATTATTAATAACATTAATGTATTTACATTTTTAGTGTACAAGCTGCTTTTTCCGGCAATAATTTATGAACTTGACTTCAGATATTTTATAATGTTCGCCCCCACCGCCATCTACCGTCTTTTGAGCTTATTATTGATTAAGAAAAAACGGCGAGATTTTTTTTTATGTTTGGATCCCTTCCCCCACCACCACCTTCCCCCCTTAATGTATTGGAGAGGGAGGCCTTTTGCATTAGGGGACTGAAATAAAGTGCATTTACATCTGAAGCAGAACTTCATAATTTACATGGCAACATTTATTAGAGGTGACAAATGAGGGTTTGGGCCACTCCATGCTTTTCCACAATGCACCACTCACTCAATTCATGTACAGTAAATTATGGCAGGCCTTGTGAGTGCTGGTGCAAATGACGGTATTATATTTATGCAGCACATATGTGACTCTTGGGAGGTTGGCACTCTCAGTGTGGAGAGAGAGACTGTTTCCCCAAAGAGCCCCAGAGTGACTTCATGGATGTGCTTTGTGTGCTTGTGTGATTGTGTGTGATTGTGATTGTGTGTGTGTGTGTGTGTGTGTGTGTGTGTGTGTGTGTGCGCATGTGTTTGTTTGCGTGTGCTCTAGCATGGCAGGTATGTCAAATTTATTGCATGGTTTTAAAAGTTGTGAGGAAGTGACTGTCGGAGGCAAATGCAAAAGTAGAAGAGGACTTTGTGCTTCAGAAGTGGCACAGGAGGTGACACTGTACTAAGATCCAAGAGTGAAATGTTTATTTTTACATTTATTACATTACATTTATCCATGGAAGTCATTTTATATAGACAGATATTATTTATATATATTTTAAACAATTAAGAAACCATTGCAGATTTGAATATGACAGTCAACTCATTCGAATGTCACTCAGCAGCCATAGGATGACATCAGAAAAATGTGCAGTGGTCTCCATTTTTTCCTGAGCTGTACAGTATGTACAGTATGTACACACACACACACACACACACACACACACACACACACACACACACACACAAATTGCATGCTACTGGATAAAATACTATGGAGAGCTATTACAACAGAGCTATGCAGAGCACAGAAAGAGCATGAACTAGGCCTTTAAAGTTCTTGACAGGCTACTCCAGCCTCTTCCTGTTAGCAGTTAGCAAAATTAAATTCCCTTAAACCCTAAAGTCAGACATTCCACCAAGAAAACGTCTCATTCATGAATAAATGACTTCCCTCGTTCTCCCGCTAATGTTCCTCAACCGATAACCACCATAAGCCAGCGTGTAATGTTCAATAATTATAGAGAGAAGCATTTTGCACTGCTGTAGTTACAAATGCACCATGGGAATCCCACCATTTAAACAAATAACTGGCGCTGCAGGGGAGTTGGCAGATGAATTAACTGCTAATAACTTACTGGGAAGCCAGATAAAGAACATTCCCTACGTGTCAATTACAAATCAGCTTTTCCTCTGATTTCTAGACCTCTGAAAATGCTCACAAGCTGTAAAAGAGAAAACATGCAACACACAAAAAAAAAGAAATGCACACAGGGGGAGGGAGTGAGGCCGTGTTGCTTCTACATCGCTTTGCATCTGTTTTCATCTTTTCGCCTTTTTTCTGCGCTTTGTTTTGATCAAGCAGGAGTGAGGGGAGGGGGAAAAAAAATATCAGAGATTCAGCATCGGCGGCGCGTCTCTTTTTTTTCCTGGTCTCATTTGGTGGGAAAGGCTCGGGCCCCGGGCCTCGGCACACGGGTCTCCTAGCTTCTGCCGCCGCCAGGGCTCCCGAGCCAGCTGCCGCTCGCTACAGGGACCCTGTGCAGCTTCAATCACAACTCTTCATTAAAATCACAGGGCCCGACCACAACCAGGAGACACCGGTGGCAGCCACGAAAAAAAGGACAGAGGATGAAGAAAAAAAAAAAAGAAAAAGAAAAAAAAAATCAGATGCTAGGTGTCTCAGTACCTGAATTACCATAGTCATTTACTTAATAAAGGCAGGCCTGCTTCCTGTCAATCAGTGACTGCCGCGACTCTCATTTGCGGTGGTGAAAACGTCGGCGTAATTGCTTCTTATACTAATCAACACAACTTGGGTAATTATGCCTTGAAAGTGACATTGGTGGGGGTTGGAGCTGGGGGCTTGGGGAGGGGGGGGTTGGTTGGCTGTAAGGTGATGTGAACAGGCCTGACAGTAGAGGCATCTCTCGCCACAGCCCTGAGACTACCAAGTCTCACCGCGGACCAAGTCTCTGCCTCTCGCGACTCGCCTTCTACATACAAAAGAGGACGAAAGGGGGGAACTTTAAATCAGACACAAGTAATTACAAAGTGCCAGACTGGTGTAAATGGCCATTCAGTACCGTATCCTTTCCCAGGCGTGTTAGGAAAATAAACACAACGAGGGCTGTAATTAAAACGGTGTCATATTTCCGTCATCTGAGGAAAATGCATAATGACACAGCTTGAGCAGGCTACGAAGAAGAAAAAAATGCAAAATTATAGATCTGTAGTTGACATATTGCTTATATTAATGTATTTGCTGGGATTAAAAGCAATGCAGAATTGTCTACATACAAATTAAATTTTATTGAATTTGGTGTAATCATAGACTTCGAATGAGAGTCTGACAGACAGGGGGGAAAAAAAACTTAAAAGTGGCTGGAATGGCTGTGGACATTGCGAGACATCCCCTTGAGACAAGATTGAAATTCCCAGGCTTGCATCACACCCACTGTTCCGGGGTCAAATGCCGAACACGCACCACCACTTGGCGAACGGGACGGATAAGGCGTTGGCTCCCTTTAAGCAAACAGTCCGGAGCACCGAGACAATCTTTTCCTCGCTGCGAAAGAACTAGTCAGAACCAGAACCAAAGCTTTCGCTTGTGCTGGTAGCTCTCATGCCAAGGTGGGTTGTGTTGGTTCTCATGCCAAGAGGATACCAACACAAGTGCTCGTAAAACGCTTGTCACATGCTTGAGACGCTGGAGACAGGCGGCAGCAGTAAAAAGGAACAAGCAAACCTAGAAACAAAACCAGAGAAGTCAGCCCTTGGCTATCAGGACTACTCGGGGTTAAGGTGCTGGGGGTTGCGTAGGTGCTACTGTTGCTCCTGATGATAGATCACCTCGGGTGCATGCCAGCTCACATCCTGCAGGGCAGACACACTGTATTTGTGTCAGCTGCCGAGTGATTGATGTGCAAAACATCTCTCTTTTCCAAACCCTCTTGTCGGGGTTAACACATGCTGGAAGCCTTCTTCTTGCTTTTTTTATGGTTCAGAAAGACACACTACACACCCACAAAGAACCAAAGTCTCCTGAAGAGGAGAGGGGAGAGGCGGAGGGGGGGGGGGGGGGGGGTAGGAGGGAGGCGGAGGGGGGTAGACAAGTGTCCGCCCCTAGCAGGGAGCGGTGATGGCGGCAGAAAAACAGTGAATCAGCCGGGAAACGGTGCAGACACAAGGCCCGCCTGACTCACCCCGAGGACCGCTCCGCTCCTCCTGATGGCTTCTGACTCGCCTGACAAATCTAATTGGACCTTCCCAAGGGGGCTGCCGACATTCTGTCGGAGCGTCACGTGTTCCGAAGGGACAAACCCGCCTAGCCTCACAGGACATCCAGCCCTGGTCAGCAAGAAATGCTTAGACGAAAGGGGGGGGGGGGGGGGGGTGTAACGTTCTGTTTGCGGACACTACTAGGATAACCCCTCTCCTGTGCTGTTCCAGGCCCCCAAGCCCGCAATGTCCTCTACCGCCCCAGCCCTGTGAACACCTGCTGGGCTACAAGTGCCATCTGGAGATGATGAGGAACTCCTGGATTTCTCCTTTTGTCACTGCTCGGCTGCGATAATCAGGGTCTTCCCCTTTAAAAACACATTTCGAGCCCATTCAGTAAACCCATTCACTCAAGTCACAGGAGTGGTGTAAAGGTTAAGTGGTGCAAACAGAAGATGGGAGACACGGAGCCCCATCGCTAGGAGGCTGCTGCATGTGTAAGTAGCGGCTGATGTCTTTGGCTGACAAAGATGTAGTGTGTACTAGTGGGCCTTGAGCACCTTGGGGTGGTCGCCTAAAGAGAAATGGCGGGTCAAAGGCATGCTTTACTTTGTGATTAGAGATAAAACTGCCACTCATTATTTCATGGGATCTAGGGGTGTCTGGACAAGGGAACATCAATTTACCAGTTTATCATGTGCAAAACATATAAATTCAGAAGCGAACAATGTCTTCTCTAAGGCAATATTCAGAGGTCTTCAAGGCTTTAGGGCTATTTCATCGGAGAATCATTACAGGCCTGGCTGTTGGGTGTAGAGTAGTAACTGTCAGTTTGAACTGCAGAGAAAAATGAGCATATTTACATTCCGAAAATCAAATACAAGCTGACCTTGGAGTAAGCACGTGCAATATGTCAGATCACAGCATTCAAAACATTGATGACCAATACGTCACTGTTGTTGGGGGTGGAGAGCCCTCGTGACCTTCACCTCGGCTTAATGTGGAGTTCATTTGATTCATTCTGCATCTCTCCAAGAGCATGTGTAATTGCACACACTCTCAGAGTGCTTTCCAACACTTTACCATGGAGATTTTTCTGAGCAGATGGCTCTTTCCAGAACAAAAAAAAGATGCAGTGTTCACCAAGTAGTAAAGGATTTGGAAGCATATTTTACATGAGAGAAACAATAATGGGAAGACTAAAAATGGTCACACACGATAAACTGGATCTTTTATTGTCAGGTTTGGCCAACCCCATATAATTTTCAGTATTCACAGTAACATCAATCCAACTTCAAATGGCTATATATCCTAGCCTATTTAAAATCTAAATACACCTAACTAATTCTAGCTCTACAACACTCTCTTTTCAGATCAAACAGTGGGAAGTTTTTTTCTGTTATGCTCTCCTGGCACCAAATTACCTATGACGACATGGGGCGCACTACCTCAGCGGAGTGTCCCTGCTACAGAGGATCCTCTGTACTGCAGGCTAGTCAGCACGCAGATTATGAATGAAAAGTGTCCCTGCAGTATGAAATAAGGGAAGAAATGGCCTTTTCATGTGGGTAGACGTCCGGCCGTAAATCTGCTAAATTGTGCCTCTGGGGAGCAGGCCCTGGTGATCTGGTCCAACAGAACACATCAGAGAGAAAAACCACAGAATAATGAAATCTGGGGCCCAGTCCTCTTTATCGACTCATCCTTTTCAAAAGAGCGAGCGGGGAACATTCCAGAGACACTGTCAACATCAAAAAAAGAGCAACATTTGCCAAGTGTAGAAAAGGCGGAATACAGGAATTCTGTAACTCAGAATGGCATCACAAAGTGAGAGATGAAATGTGAGAATCCACAGTGGACCAATATTTGTCCTCTGACTATTTTATTCCCAACAAGTTCAAAAGGGAATCATATGAATACAGCTTTGTGTCACAGCCCAGTCAAACAATTAATCATATTTTATTCCGGTAAACAGACCAGATCTTAACGGGATTACGCACAAGCAGGACATTTAAAGAAAAGAAAAGACAGGAGAAAAAAAGGGTTTTCAAGTACAGACAAAGAGGAATCCAAAAAATAAAAAATAAAAGGCCTTTGGTGATTCACCTCCAATGTGGCATGATGACTTTAAAAGTGCAACCTGCACTGAAACGAGAAGTCCAAGCCGCCTCGCTGCAAACTCATTTTCTCTGGCCAGGTCGCTGGCGGACCTCAAGAAAAGTGCACAGAGCACGCACGATAAATCTGACGTGAAATCATAATCATAAAAGCAATTAGCTGACCCTGCTCGGCTCGTCCTTGGACGTGACAGTGAGAATTCATACAGAGACCTCTAAGGAGGCAGGCGAGAGGGGGAGCGGGGGATGAGTGGGAAGAGAGAGAAAGAGAGAGAGAGAGAGAGAGAGAGAGAGAGAGCAGAGAGAGGAGGGGAGGCGAGGAAAAAGTGCAACACAGCAACAATAAAACAGCAGGCCCTTCCTGTGTCATTAACCATCGACTCCGAGAGCTCAACAACACATCATTAGGCTGGACTCAAGCGCCACACAGCCTCCACTCCAACCAGACTCAGGTGTCTCTCTGGCTGACTGTCTCGGAGAAACTGAAGAAGGCAGCTCACCTACTGGACTCGGCAGGACAGGCCAGGCACCACAACAAGGACACAACAACACAATGAAATCCTAGAGTTTGACAGATAGTTAGTTACAGCACACAGTGGACAGAAATCTGTTGTTAAAATCCTTCTGACGCTTATATATAAAAAAAAAAACACTTCTGTAAGCAGTCTACTAATCCCTCCCCCCGAGCGCATATACTGAAATTCTACACTGATCTCACTTGTTTGTAGAGATTTACAAGAATATTTTCATAATTGCCGTTAACATGATGTTACTTAGTAGTCCTTTTTTCCCCATAGCAGCATATTGGGCACATAAGGTAGGCCACATAACATTTGCGCCTATTTGTGAAAACTTCATGGCGACTTAGAAAATCTGCTAAAAATACAGTGATAACAATGGGAGATCATTATGCATATCATCACAAAATGTGTAAAAAAAACCCCATAATATTTCATATTTTCAAAATCACACACTCAACACACGCATATCACCCCCACAATGACATTAGAGAGGACTGGAACTACCCGCTGCCACCTAGTGACTGTCTTCTTCAATAACCATGAAATATCTGCGTGCTTCGTGCCCCCGCACCAGCCGTAACTCTCCTTTACTGCAGACAGCACCAATAAAGGATTACAATTACAATTAAAGTAATGAACAAAAAGGAATACCAAAAAAAGAGCGGGGGGGGAAGAAAAAAAAAGAAACGTTCAAGCAAGGTTCCCTTGACAAAGTAAATTGCAGCCTAGTTTCCGACAGATTCAAGAGAAGCTTTTTTGGAGCCATTACACACACAGTGTGCTTGCTGAATAATTAACGTTTCTGAAACCCCGAAATGACAACAAAAGTAAAACGTTGTCTCTCGGCACTTGCCACGGTCCTATTCATGAACCCTTGGAGCACAGAAGAGGAAGAGTGCTGTCAGGTTTTATTGTTAAGGGCCCATCAGACGTATCCTGATATTGAGTTACACAGAGAGCCCCCCCCCCCCCCACCACCCCAACCATCCCATCCCCAAGCTGGTATTTTATTTTCAAAAAACGACCAGATGAGCAACAGATGGCTTTTATGGCTTGGGGGCCAGGAATGACAGCAAAGAGGGAAGAAAGGGGGAAAAATGAACTAAGTGGGAGAACGACAATAAGATGGAACGAGGGTGCGTGTTGCAGAGAAAGACAGAGCAAGGATGAGAGAGAGAGAGAGACAGAGAGAGAGAGAGAGAGAGAGAGTTCTCCTGAGTGATGCCAGTGGCTGCAGCGGTAATGTTGGCATCTCGTCAGCCAGCCCCCGATTTCTAAGCTTGGCGCAGTTTTTCCGTCCCCCCCCCCCATCCCCCCCATCCCCTCTCCTCTACCTCCTCCTCCTCCTCCTCCTCCTCCTCCTTCTCCTCCACTGTGGTGGTGATAGCAGAGGGAGCTCCGGAAATTCAGAGACTGCTGAGCCAAAACAGATCACTTCAAAGCGCCTTATTTAACGCTCGCTAAATTTTTCATCACAGTCGCTTAATATCCTGGGGAAGGGGGAGCTTTTGAAGTTGCTGTGAGACCGGGATGTTCTTCTCGCTCCTCCCCTCCAGCTCCTCCCCACTCCCCTCCTTACCCACCTCCAAACACCACGCCTGTGTTTCTCCTCTACACACACCCCACCCCACCCCACCCACACCCCCCAAACACACACAGTCCACCACCTAACGGAGGTCAGGTGGTGAAGGTGTGTGGGCCCAACCCGTAGCAGGCCAGCCTTGCTACCAGTCCTGCTGAGGAAGCTGCTACCAAGGCAACACCACACAGCAGCAGTCATCCCTCCCTCGCTCACTCTCTCTCTCTCTCACACACACACACACACACACATACACACACACACACACACACACACACACTCACACAGACACACACACACACACACACACACACAGACACACAGACACACAGACACACGAACACTCGGCCTTGGGGAATAGTATGCCATGGAGCCAGAGATGATCAATAATGCATGCACTATTTTCAAACAAGCAGACAGGGTTAAAAGGTCTGTTTGGTGTTTTCATTCCAAAAATGAGCAGCGTGGAGTCTTTGAAGATCCTGGGGGGGCTGTCCAGGTACTGCCATTTGCCCACAAACAAACAGCGATTATGAAGCGGATAAATACACAGAGCAGCTTGTTTCTCAGGGCCTGGGGTCACGAGACACTGGAGGAAGAGAAAGCTGAGGAGGAGAGTGATGCAAGGAGAGAAGGAGAAAAGAACAGAGCAGGGGAAAGGAGAAGAGAAGTGGGAAGGAGGGAACAGACAGAAGGAGGAGAGCTTGGGGGACAGGAGAAAAGAACCGCAAAGAGGAGAATAAAGGAACCAACAAACAGGCAGGGAGTAAGTGAATGAGTGCAAGAATGAAATCAAGAAGAGTGTGCGTGTGTGTGTGTGTGTGTGTGTGTGTGTGTGTGTGTTTAAGAGTGAATGAGTGTACTGCAGCCCCGTAGGCAAGCACCAGACAGGGGACTGCCTGATAGTGTGCTGCTGAATGGTGGGTGGGTGGGGGGGGGGGGGGGGGGGGCGCGGTGTAGCACTCTGGTGCTTGGAGCTTCAGGTTTAAACCTTCTGGCGTTTGGTGGAGCCGTCAGCCTTTTGCGCCTCCCAAGCCCAACGCAGCCTCATGACACCCAGGAGCGGCAAACGCACTGCCTGAGCACACTGACGGGCCAAGGTGAGTCAGAACCTGTTAACGTGACTGGTGTCCCCTGCCTGTCACACACACACACAGACACATACATACACACACACACACACACACACGCATGCACGCATACAAGCTCTGAGTCTCCCTCCAACCCCTCCAATAGTCCCCTTCCTCTCATCCAGATAAAATCCTTTCAGACACAAATTTCAATTATTCACCTCCTCCAAATAATGCCTTGTGACATGAATTATCCCGCAATGTAATAATCCACTTAACTGGGAAAGAGCAGCTCATCAAAAAGAGAAAAGGGGGAGAAAAGAGAGAGGCGAGTCCACAGACCAGTCAGCCACAGTAGGAGGCTTAATAATCTACATTTTTTACGCTGCTAAGGAGCGAGCCTTAAACACCGTTAGACACGATGCGTGGCGTGAAATTACATTGACACAGGGAACAATAGCATAGTTAATTATCCTAGAGATGACAAAGATGTCATCAACACGATCGACATTCAACGCAAGCAGAGCCTTTAGATTTGTCTTGAAATTAGAAAGATCATGAGGTTTAGGTGTAGTTAAAATACTGTCAAGTAAATATGGGTAGACAAGAGTCACACTGGCCATTTCTGGCCCACAAAACAAAATCAGCCATCGACTTGAATGACAAAACATCTCATATTCTCTTTTCAATACAATTACACAGATAGAGTTCATGTTATTGACTATTATATCAAATGTAATTTCTATTCAGAGTCTAAAGGCTGGATTCGAGCCTGGACCACAAGGCTTATCTGAGGGGCACGGTGACAAGCAATTTGCTGGTTTCAGTTTTGAGGTAAAAATGCTTTTGTTTTTCATTTGCTTTCTTCATCAGCCCTTTCAGTCCAATATTTAAACCATACCTTGGTTTAAATATGAATGTGTATGCAAAACAAATACATAACCATATTTCCAACACTCTACAAAAAAAAGGTGTTTCAAAGTTCTGTATTTTATTTGATCTTTTATATTAATTTACATTCAGCCTCTACATATCATTCCATTCATACAACATATAGAGTGTAAGAGACGGTGTGCAGTATCACAAATACATCAAGGTCTTACCAAAGCCTCCCGCGTAGTGGCGTCCTCTCTGACGGATGAGCCATTCTAAAAAAGAATGTAAGCTTACATTAGAGCGCCATCTATGGTACAAATACAGTATTACATGATATACAATGGTCTTCTCCTATGCACAGCTCTTTTTACACCCAACATAAGAGCATAGTTTTTCAGATAAGCCTATGTAATAAAGATAGTTCACATTCATCAGTTTGAATTTTGGACGACTAACATCAAGCAAAATATGCATGCTTAGCAAACTGGGAGTGCGTGGAAAAAAACGTGTCCTAAATGGCAGTCAAGGGTAAATAGCCACCTGCTGGGGCAAATCGGAACACATGACAGCCTAACATTATTACCAGGAAAATAGCACAGAGGTAATTTGTGCGATGCTTCCGTTCTGCATGCGCCATGTCTGCCTGAGAGGCTTAATTGAATATGGTAACCCACTGACCGTCGCCACAACACAGCCGCAGACGTTTCAGATAAAGCCTGAAGACGGATAATACCAGGTGAATTGAATATGCTTCATTTTAATACCGTTTTACAACTTCCCTTTGCCTGGCTATTTGGCCCAACTGCTATCTCTTGCCGTGGCTCCATCCTTTTCTCTCTCTTTCTCTATCGTTCCCTCTCTCTCTCTATCTATCTATCTCACTTTCTCTCTCTTTCTTTCTCTCTCCCTCTCTCTGCTCATCTTTCACAACACAGGCCTACTTGTTCTGCCTGACCTTGATGGGGCCTATTTGTAGGGAGCAACCACTTCTTGTATTGTTGATGGATTTGTCCCATATATTAGGCACAAATTTTGTTTCATGTATCTTTCAACATGAAAGACGCAACTTTGAAAATAGCATTTCTTAACTGATATTATTCTGCTGATTGTGCGTCCACGTCTTTGTGTGTAGGCCTATGTATGTGCATGGGTGTGTCCTTGTGTGCGTTTGTTTAATTAGGTATTGTTCCAGTTTCTTTGGTTTCAGCATGTTGTTGGGATTTTAAGTCATGATGATCTGCTGAAATGGCAACAGGATACAAAACCACAAACATGAAAGGCTATTCCACTCTCTCAGTCTCTGCGCCACGCTGTATTACTAAATAATCAACCGAAAAATCATTTGCTCCGGTCTCTGTTCTAAGACAGGGCTGAGTTGTCTGTAATTAGCACTTTTTAGATGACAGCTGTCCTGGGCTTGAACCCATATATCGAACCACAGGTATTAAACAGAGGAAGTGCCTCTAATTCTGGTTCAAAGCCATCTGCAATGGAGACCAATATCTTTAGGCCTACTTTCCATACAGTTAATTCTCCATTGTATGTTCAATGCCTAAATATTGTAGGCCATTTCAGTTTTTGTGTTAACACATTTTCAGTAAATTATGGCCACATCAAAATGCAATCTCCCAGTTTCATTATCAAAAGTCAGTATGATATCTCTTGCCAGTTGACTGGGATCGATATGCAATAGCTGAATAGGAGCCAAAGTCTCATCCACTCAGTGCCATACCAACATACCAACACCAAATGTAGGCATGAAACTGCAGTGTTTTTTTTTCACTGTGTCTCAAAGTGTTTTCATTACTTTCATCAAGTTTTTTATGATTATAATATCTTTATTTGGTGACAGCTAGAATCCCCTTGTGGCTCATCAGAGCAGACTTCACACAAAAACTCAACTCACTTGTGTAAATTAACTTAAATCCAGAAGCGAGAACACACTACAATTGTTCATGCTGTGCTTATATCCAATTGAATTGTGAGCTCAGTCAAGAAAGATGTCACTGGCTTGTGTGCAATTAAAACATGCTAAAACTGAACTTTATTATGCATTCCCTGTGACAATTTTAACACATGCCGTTCACTGTATGTGTAACAAGGAGGCCTACATATTTCTGTTCTACTTTAGGAATAATCTTAAATAGGAATGAAAAATAGATTTCTACTGTATGGCACCAGTTGTTGAGAAATGGCTGCAAATTCCTGTCTTTTAGAAAGACTAGCCACAAAGAATATCAATATAAACTGAACATGTGAACCAAAGTGATCAACATGTAAGTGATCAACGTGGACTATGAAAACACCTACAATATAGGCCTACTTGGCCTAGCCTAGGCAAACCCAACTGAGTATATTCAAAGCATCCGAGCTCACCACAGCACAGTTCACTGTACTACTTGCACAATACATTATCTGGAAAGGTCAATGGCTCTTGCAGTGTTTGCATGCATAACAGAACTTGTGACAACCTTACCGTCTCAACTTGAGCCCACGTAGCCGACTGTTTTTTAAGACATCTGTCTAAACATTACTTCGTTAACAACATGCACAATATGGGGCCATAGAAGCTGGCAGGGAATGTTATATAATGTCTCAACTAAGTAGGCACAAGCTTTATTTCGACATTTCCTATATGACTTAGCTGATATTTCAGTTTGCAATTCCAGCCACGATAAATAACCGAACTGGAAAACATTGGCATAGGTTAGGATGAGAGCTGATCTGTCAACTGTCATTAAACTTACTTACTGAGACATCATCTGCAAAGTGAATGCGCATGACTCACAAGATAATTTGACAAAGCTATGCACTGTTTTGTCACAAGAACGTGCGTCTGGGTTAGGCTAGTATTTTAAAAGCTGGCCAGTGCAACACGCTTTGCAGGAGCTTGTTTGTTAGCTCCTGACTGCAAGCTAGCTAGCAGAACTACTAGCTAGCATGCTGAATAAGGTTAACTCTAACAATGGAACTGCTCGGGATTAAACACAGTTTGAAGTTGCATAACAGCTGACAAATGTATAGACGGTATAGTTAAAGACGGCGCTGTTATTACAAGTTGATTTTGAGTACGATGCATGGCCCGCACCTGTCAATGACGCTCGTTAGCAAGGGCTAAAACTTTTTCAAAACGTGAAAACAATAACACGCTCTTTTCTACGCAAACTACAGACGAAACCATGATACCCCATGGCTATAAGAACATCAGAGCCACCCACACTGAACGACACCAAATGTTGTAGACTACCTGTATTTGGTGTTCAGGTTGTTCAGAGGATGCCATCTTCTTCAGTGTACAGCTAGCTAGCTAGCTAACATGCATCAGAGCAGTTGGAAATAGGCAATCAACTATACCCGCCTCGCAGGCAGGCGAACTAGCAGATCCTGATCAGCATATCACAAACAAGGAAGTCACTCACTACAGCCTACAGCCCACACAATCTAGTATATTTGTACAGTGTGTTGTAGGGTAACATTGTGCTGTTCTCCGTTAATTTGTAACGTTGTAACATAATTTATGGTTGTAAGTTATCGGACATGCCCGACAAACAGCGTAAGATTGGTCGTTAGAGCTCTCACTCCATTACCCAGGATTCTCGTTGTAAAGTAAACTTGTTTGGACATATCGAGGGAAAACTGTCCAGGGGCAACAGCATGATTAATTAGCTTCTTTTTTTACTACCTCTCTCAGTGGGACACAATACATAGTTCACTAATCAATAAGAGCGATGGCAGAACTTAAACCTTGTAAAGTATGCAACTTCAGCCGTCAAAAATCTGTTGGACTTGTAGTGTCTACATTGGATCAACTCAAAGTGAAAGGTAAGAATGCGGAATTGTTCAGTTTGTGTGGTTATTCTGCCAGTCAAGAAAGACGGGGGAAACACGAAGGACCACGTCAAAAACACAATTAGACTCATTGCATTTTTGAAAATTACAGCTTACATCATTTCGATCTGTTTATAGTATAACCTAAAACAGACCTAATCCCTAATCACTCACAAACTGCAATGTCAGTCAATGTGTGACTCGTAGGCCTAATTTGTAGGCTATTGGGCTTTATAGGCTATATCCAGAGACTTTAAGGACTTCAGTATCACTTTAGGGTTTGGATATAATTGTATAAAGAAAATACCGGCTTGTGTCATAGGCTACAACGCCATGTGGAGTGGAATTTTGAAACTCAGGGTGATCATAACTTCGTGTTGGGGCTTGCTGTTAAGCTGACTTCAGTCTTCAGAGCTTTTCATTCCGAGAATGCTGTCCTCTGGGCGTGACAAAACACATTTTCTGTCTTGAGTATTTAAGCCATGTACAAAGTTTTTTCATCATTTCAATTCATCCTGTATTATTTATTGTTGTCAGCTTTATCTCTATGTTGGTTATATCCACACACAGATACACCCTACCCGGCTCTGACCCTACCTTATGCAATGTAGGAGGGCAACATTCCTGTTTTGTATAGCCAGACAATGGGAGGACGTTCACTACCTGCACCACTTTTAACCTTTCTCATTTCAACCACCAGGAGGTGAAACTTTAGGATTCTCCTCCGACACGTCTGTCTCAGTGGTGCTTGAGGATGATGGGACTATTGTGGAAGATGATGCATATTTCCTGTGTTTACCTGTCAACACAAAGTTCATGCTGTTGCATGAGAAAGAGTCTTGGGCCCCTATCAATAAATGTAAGCAGACTCACTTGATCTTGAAGTGTTACTTTTTCTGTTGCAGCTTGGACAGTTTGTTTAAACAAAACAAATTTCAGCTTCAAATGGAAAAACAAACTTGTCTTTCCTCTATTCACAGTTGACGGTGGCACTGCCTGGTTAAGCCGAGAATCCATAGCCCTGGATGAGGATGAAGTGGATACGATGCTCAGTGGAACAGATGCCTGGCAGAGTCTTGCTGCCCAGCTGAAGCACAACCTTGCCAGCGTAATTCTGTTGTCTGATGATGAGCTCCAGGTGAATTCACTGCCCCCCACACATGGTTATGGTTATGGTAATTTTGGCAGATGCTTTTATCCAAAGCGACAATGCAGTGCATTTGTTAAAAATAACACTTTCAAATAAAGTTGAAAAGCCTAAACTAAGCATAACAGTGATAGTAATGATAGCAACCATATTAATAGTGCAACAATATTAATAGTATTAAATATCAACAATGAAAAGTTCTCAGAAAGCATGAAAAAAACATTTATGCAGTGGGCAGCAGTAGCAACAACAACATGCCTTCTCTGTAAACATTGCCTGGGTTGTGATTGTGTGTGACCACAGACCCTGGTGGACGTGCCATGCACAGACCTGGCTTCAGCGTTGGGCTTTCCTCAGAAGAAGGCTCAAGCCCTGCAGGACACGCTCCAGACTGTCCTGGACCGGAGAGAGGAGAGCAGGCAGTCCAAAGAGCTGCTGCAGCTTTACCTGAAGACTGTGGAAAAAGAACGAGAGCAAGAGGCCAGTCAAGAGGGGCAAGGTTGGTGTTCCTCTTTTTCCCCCCTAAAATACTGTATCAGTTCCTCTGCCACTCCTCTTTTACGAACACAATACTGCCAATGAAGAAGAATTAGTCTGTGTCTGAGTTGAACTTACTTCCCTGAGTGGGTGTGCCATGAAATGTGAGATGATGCTTTGAGCCACTGGGTGGCATTGCTGTGTCATAAAGGCAAAGAGGGGAACGTGTGGTGTTGTTTCCTCAGCAATACAGACATTTTATTTTAGAGCCCAAATGTATTCTTGTTCGTGTCTTCTGAATGATATCTTCTGAATGCAGTATTTGGAAGTAACCATGTATTTGTATCCTGCATTTGAA
Organism: Sardina pilchardus; assembly: GCF_963854185.1. Classification (NCBI taxonomy): domain Eukaryota; kingdom Metazoa; phylum Chordata; class Actinopteri; order Clupeiformes; family Clupeidae; genus Sardina; species Sardina pilchardus. The sequence continues at coordinate 29,301,496 of NC_085000.1, read as the reverse complement.
CTTCCCTTTCATTATTTTGTTCACCTTGACAGATGATGATGCCATTGAGACCGATGATATGGATGAGGTGGACTCAGTGTCAGGGTTTCACACTAGGACGCTGATGGTCTTGAAGGGCAAGACAAGCCCAGAGACACGGCTCTCCAATGAAGAGCTACAGGCAAGTTGCTCAAAAATGATACTACTTTATAGGCTATTAATTGTTGTCTCAGTAGCATTTGTTGTAGAATCCAATAATGTTATTCTGTTGGGTTCATGGAGACCTTACACATTCAGACATACATAACTTTAACAATTCTGGATGTTGCATGACTCCAATATTTTTTTATGTTTGAATCATGCATCAATATGTTTGTGAGTCTTTAAATGAATGAATTAAAATATATGTGATCTCTCTATAGCTCTGATTTTATGTGTCTTAAAATTGGCACCTAGCGAAAGTGGCCAAAACAAATACACACTGTGCTCTAATATCCACTGTGTGGCGCTGTTGCTCTGCAAACGTAAACACCAACTTCAAGTGAGATCAAGGCAATCGACTTTTAGGGAATCATGTTCTCTAAAGGAACTGATGTCCTCTAAGCACTATTTTGGAGTAAGTTTTGACAGTTGATTCCTGCAAAAATGAGGCCATGCACTGCACAAACTATGGATTTCTCCCTGTCTTGCCTTTCAGGCATCAAATCGAGACAAAACTACAGTAGTTGACCTCAACAAGAAGATGTAAACGTCAAACATGTGGGCCAAAACGTAACCTTTTATGTGTTCTATTTGGCTGCTGCAGATGGTGGTGAATAAGGGTGCTGCCTCCATAGGGCAAATACTTGGCTTTGACGCAGAGAGGACCGCCGCCCTGGTGCAGGCTTGCGAGGCTGAATTGGAGGGTCGTCTCCAGAAAGTCCAGGCTCTCGCATCTCTCAGCGCTCAGTCCCAACAGCCCAGCGACGCATCAGGCACAGAGGACACAGACAAGACCGAGGCCAAACGCAGCAAATAGAGTAGGAAACAAAAAACTGGACTTCAGGAATAGCTGTAGTTATTCTTAATCATCTCATAAGGGGTACTTTGCAGCAAGGATAATCATGACTGACCAAATTATATGTTTAGTGTAGTAGAGACAAAGATTTTTGTTGTATTTTATTTTTTTACTGCATGACATTATTTCATAAGAATGTGTTCTGATCTGAAAGGATTGATGAATGAATTGCTGTCAGTACATCTTGTGTGACGACAGTTCGGGAAAAAAAGAAAGAAATTCACCATTTATCAATTTCACCACCTAAAACCCAATATTTGCCTTTTCAGAAAAAAATATGTCGTTCTCTCATGGAGGATTAAACGAGGACAAAATCACTGCCTTCTCAAATGAACGCCGGTGGGACGTGTTTCGCAGTGCCAATTTCTCCTGTTGACTCAGAGCATTCCATATTTATCTAGTATTGTCCCGCACAATACACCTGCTCTTATGGTGTTTTTCTCTTGTGAGTGTGAGTCACAGACTCTAGCCCTTAAAAGGCAGTGTTTTTCTTCTTTGTTTTTTTCCCTCATTTTCCTTGTTTGTGACCCCATCATCTTTGCAGCAATAAGGCACACATGGCACTCAGTGGGTCTCCCTGCACCTGCGGCAACAAGATCTTGCCACTTTCATGTTATGGGAAATTTATTAGAAATAAGTAGATGTTTACTTAAATTATGAAAATGCCTGTAAGCAACACCATTTAAAAACTGACTGAGCTCCACTAGATGGAAAATTAGCACAGACTCTCATCATACCTATGCAAATGTCAGCATGAGCAATTTTAAAGCTCTCTGAATAGAGAGGACTTAAGGACTTTTTTGTAGATTTTGTACTGTTTTATGAAAATGTATTATACCCTGTGTAGTATATGCTTGAATGGGTTCTGTCTAATTAGGCGCCAGCCTCTACCATTAAATTTGAATGTGTTTAGAATCATTGTGTGGACGTTAATTCAGAGGCCACTATAAAAATGTGTGTTAAATCTCAACTGAGCTGACAACTTGCTGAGAATTTTCAGTTAATAATGCATGTATTAATGTTTAAGAAGGCTCGTCTTTATGAGCCACAGTATGTCTGTATTTCTGCTGGCAGTAGTTGAGATATGCGGTACATATCACATCCTCCACACATAAACACACCCACTGGTAGGCACTAGCCGACTCTGGAGTAAACCTGAGGTTGTGTCTCTAATGATGAAAATGCACCATAGTGACGAACATAGGGTATTTTGCATGGAGGGACAGCACTGCTATAGGAGTGTGGCCTCATTAGAGATATAGGGCTTTCTCTTAAGGTGTCTGTTGTGCCTGGCACTGTAATGAGCCCTCATCAGATCTGATTGGAGTTGGAGTGGAGCACGTGGCTCCAAAGCACTGCCCTGCTGATGGCCTTGACATGAAAGGAAACTGGGCAAGGTTTGAAGAAGCCACCATAGTCAATTGGAACATATCCACAGACTACACAACCTGTACAACACACACGGAATCTTTTTTTTTTCATCTCTGCTACATCCAGGAAGCAAGTGTGCTTCTGAGTTCATTGGCTATGATGACAACGGCTGAGAGGTTTATGGGTTTTTAAAGGCAAGCCAAGCATCAGCCACACAGGAGGTTATACTGCCGATGCACTTGTAATGTCTCTCACAGTGTGCACAGTTCCTGTTGGATTAGACATCTTCCTGAAAGGAAGGCATTAATAGCTTTCTCTCCTCAGGGATTGATTTCTGTGTGTAGAATGTGATTTGTCACTCGATATCCTCTTTTCACATTTCATGGGACTGTATTTGACTTGCTCCAAGAATTTATTTATTTTCATTAAGAACAAAAGCACAAAACACATGGCCATCTTCGCATCAATATTATGTTTACTTTTATACTGTAGTTCAGTGATGTGCAAAAAGATCAGGCTGGAGGGGAAAGAATATTATCTTTGAATGTCATGGTAATGTCATACGTTGAGTCGATACTCTTGAACACAGTTGGCCACATTGTCACTAGACACTAGACAGTAGATCTACCCTTAGGGCAAACAAGCCAACAGTGAGCAACATACTCTGTTCTTCCAGGAATAAGTAGACCAGAACTACCATTTGGCACAAATAAGCAAACAAAGACATCTGTATTCCTGCCATTTCGTCTCTTTGTCCTCTTAGACTCCTCCAAGAACAATAACATCTGAATAGCTTGTGTTACTTCAAGGGGAGGACATTATCACTGCGCCTCACAATAATCAGAGTTATTATGCCCCCCGCCCCACACACACAATGTCCCAATTATAACCAGGCTGTTGATGTGATTACTGCATGTTTATGAAGACAAGGTGAAAAACATTTCCAAGAGTGAACGTGGCATGAGGATTTTTGATGGGACACATGAGTGCTAGTTGGGGCTGGAGATCGCTGGGAGACTGCCGGTCTAAAATGACAGTGGAGAGGCAATTACACGAGAGGAGAAACCTTTAACGGGTGTTTAGATAGAAGGAGGCCGTTGTGGTGCCGAGATCAGTTCCATTATGCATGAGGGGTAAATGACTGCACATCACGGATCAGGAGCCTGGAGACCATGCCGTGGCTCATTTGACTTTTAAACAGCCCCTCTACATTAACCCCCCTGTCCGCATCAACGCGTTCGAAGAGCAACAAGTGGCTCTTGGTTGTGCTTAAGTTCTCGGAAGAAATGATTGTTTCTCTATGTGGGTTCTGCGACTTAATCCACTTACATATAAAGTAATCACTGACAAGCTCTTATGGAGTACCACAGTCCAATGCAGTATTTAAACCCCAGTAGGGTAGTAATGGGAAGTAGAAAACAGCCTCTATGTTTCAATGTTCCTTGTTCCAATGTTTCAATATGTCCCTTTTCTATTATAAAACATGTATGAAATATACAGGTAATGTTTTAAATGTTCTTAGCCATGGTGTCCTCTATCCAGGAGAGGTAATTGTTAACTTTGGTGTAGACTCCATAGTACCCAGCCATAGCACAGTGATAACCCCACGAGACGATGCCACCCACAAACCAGCTACTGGTGTTGCTGTCCTGAAACACAAAAGATCCTCCGCTGTCACCGTGACAGGCATCCCTACCCCCCTCGGCTAGGCCGGCACAGATCATGTTCTCAGTCACTGTTAGTTTTTTCTCCTTAATGCCGTCATATATAGCTTTACAAGTCCCATGGTCCACCACGGGTAGGTCAGTGTATTGGAGGTTTATGCTGTTGCGATGCGACACACCCCATCCTGACACCCTGCCCATGTCGTCTGTTTTCAAGGCGTATCGCTCGTCTCTGCCCGGCAGACAAATGGGCATGACCACGTCGTTGATGGCTATCCTCTTCTGCAGCTTGATCAGGGCAATGTCATTGTTGAAGTTGACGCCATCGTGGTGATAGTCCGGGTGGACGAAGACCTCCGCGGGCAGACCCCGCACCGCCGCCAGGTCGTTGCGCTTCACCATGCCCATCTTCACGATCAGATTGGCGACGTCGCCGTAACCGTGCAGGACGTGGGCGGCCGTCAGGATCCATTCGTCGCTGATGAGCGCCGCGCCGCCCACCATGCGGCCTCCCATGACGACCATCACCTGCCACGGGATCTCCTTCTTCTCCACCGTCTCACCGCCGATAATTTTCCCCAGGGCCACGTGGGTTGGCTTGCCACAGACTGCATGAAATAATTACTCCTTAAGTCAGTTCAAGACAATTGATGTGAAGCTCTTGCTATTGTACAATCTGTCTCTGAAGCATTCTCATGCTGTGTGATTAATAGAAGGTTGCATTTTTTTTAAACAGTTTCCCTGGGTGTGAATTGTGTGACTTCATCTTAATCTATAATCAATGCCCTCTGGGTGACATATTTTCACTCATGCTTGGAGAGGAAGCACGAAAGACAACATGATCCATCACTTACTGGGTGTGCACTCAGGGGGTTGGTTGCCACCAGAGGAGTCTCTCCAGATACCAGTGTGATCACAGGTGAAGGTTTCTGGGAAATGTAGGAGCAATAAAGTGATATTATGATTATTCTTACATCTTTATCATGTTATCTCAAGAGAGCTTTAGAAGCTTACCATTCATTCCCTTTTTTATCGTATAGAATGGTGCGTCACATGTGTACTTAGCCACAGACTTGTAGGTGGTTTGGGTGTAAGAACCAACTCCATTTGGAATTTCATTAGGATCTCCACAGTCGACAGCTGCAAAAGCAAAATAAAGTTGTTTATTGACTGAACTGTAGGTTACCATAGATGAGGCTCTATACAATTATATAAAGCTTCAGTCATTGATACATTATATTATCTCTTTAAAAATAAAAAAACATTACAGTTGGGTACAGATGTTTGCCTCCCCATTGACTGTAAAATTATCAAAGATGTCAAACACAGAGAAATAGTGTATAAAAAAACATGATGAATGGAATATGGAAATTCCACCAGTGCAAAAGTTTGTCTTCAATTTGCCTGTATAAACTCCTCCTCCTCTGTGTGTACCCTGAGTAGCTTTTGTATTCAGCAGAATTGTATTCAGCTTTTGTGTTTGTCCAAAATCTGTTGACTTTGATATGTGCCATGTATAGGATTCTTAAAACTTCTGCCCTGGTGTTAAAGTCTGGGCGGCCATGTCAAAAATGTACTTATTCTTGAAGGATTCACAACTACAAAAAACCTTTTGATATTGGCCGTCATTCAGGTTCAGGTTCTTTATTTCTTATCTGTACAGTAAAGTAAAGTGGAAAATGTAGCCCTCATGTAAAAGAGCCTGTGGCTGATACAGACATCCACCTCCACATAGCCTCCATTAAGTTTTATTGTTGCTATGCATTTGGCTCTTATAGGCAGTTTTCTCTCATGCTATTATGACTTTGGTCTCATGTGACCACATAATCTAGTTCCCAAAACTCATTTGGCTGGATCACATGCTCTTTAGCATACACAAAGCATGCTGACTTGTGTAGAGCAGGAGTGTCAAGCATAATCCTGGGAGCTAGATCAGGGTACAGCCCTACAGAAGTTTTGGTAGGAAGGGGGTAATTAGGTTAATAATTTGAAAAAAAAATAGAAAAACAATATTCATATCCAGTTGTCTTAACGATGTGTAATAAGCAATAGCTCTATGATATGATACATTGATTAACCTTAGCACTACAAACTCCTCATCCTCAGGAAGGAACAGGCCAAATAAACTGAGGCGTGGAAGGTAGGATATTTCAAGAGAGAAATGGCAGGATATGACAGCAGTACACAATTTGTACTTGTTTACTCAAACGTGGGTATAGTACCAGTAAAGCACTTTTAATGATGAAGAAACATTTGTGAATAAACTGCATTAGATATATAAGACACTTCTGTGCTTTACACCTTTTGTAATTTTTTGAAGTAGGCGGATGAAAACTTTTGTACTTGACCGTAAATGTGCATGACTCACGTGTACAGATGGGCATTTCAGCATTCCAGGTGCCATCTTTTTGGCACTCCGCGTGGTATGATTCCAAGTATTCTGTGCCCTGGTGAAAACAGGAGTCACTGTATTTTATTTGAATAATTACAACACACATGCACAACCCTTACAACCATTTTTTTAGAAATGAGGTTGTAAATGTATTGACAGTCACATGGTAAATCCAGTTCAAATACCAGTTTTATCTCGTAGCCAATTGCACACTGCAGGGTGAACGTATCTGTGAAGATGTACTGAGACTGCTGAGGCTCAATGCGAGCATGGGCCGGAATCGCTGGGTTTGGGCACGGCATGGCTGTGTGGGAATAGAGATGGATAAAAGTTCTTAACGTGTTCTAAACGTGTTAAGTTCCACTTATGGATTCAACATAACAGACATCAAAGAGATGGTCAATCCATCACAGAAGCAACTGAGGAAATTCATTCATTCATTCATTCATTCTTTTTTAATTAATTACTGAAAAGCCATAACAATGTCATTGACATGTGACATCTTGTCATACCTTCACTCGTGTATTTGATCTTCCAGCCCCTGTTTCTTCCTGAATCATCTGTCCTGAATGTCACACGCACCTCATGGCTATGAGTCTCTATCCTACCAGGGCTTCTGGTTCCACAGAATGGGCCATACTCCCGAGAGCCTGCTGTGATCTGGACACCCACAAAGCAGCAAACCACACACAAACACACACACACACACACACACACACACACACACACACACACACACACACACACACACACACACACACACACACACACACACACACACACACACACACACACACACACATATGCATAAACATCAGAACAAAATGAGAAGAGCGTTACAGACCTCTCAATGAATGCAAGCAACAGCACAGCCATCCATCTCGAGGGAGCACGGGAGGCGAAGGGGACCTGCAGGCCTCATCAGCAGGCATGGGGAAGAATACATTGTTTATTTATCAGCCGTCAGCTGACTGATTGGTGTGTTTTTAGAGAGTGCCCCCGTGTCTATCGTGATGAACTGCGCTTTACCACTGAAGAGGCTGAAGGTATAGGCGTGGGTGACGTGATTTACACCCCGGAAGACCCCTGTGATTTATCCCCTCGTTCGTCTGATTATGCACCGTGAAAGAACCGTGCTACGTGCTAAATTCATCATTTGCTTTTGGAGGCGCGTGAGATGAAAACAGCTTAATTTCAATTGAGTTGGGTTCCATTAATGCAGACCTTGTTGGCTGCTGTCCTGTTGGCTGATAGAAACCGATCTCTGGGGTTTGGTGGTGGTCCAGGTTGTATTGTGTGGACAACTATCTCACCTCAGTGTGCCTATACCACTGCACATGATGCAGGGTCATGATACAGCCGACTGAGACGATCAGATATATACATATGACCACACGCAGCAACATTCAGACATCTGTATCTGCCTTGTTGACTAATGACCTTGTCTTCAGAGCTGCAGTTCACCCATTAATAGAGTTAGTTGAAGGTCATGACCGGTTCAGCAATAAACTGTGTCCTTGTATCTGCCTTGCAGTGCTCAATTCCATTTAGTTTCACAACAGAAGGGGGATGCTAAGCAGGTGCCCGGTAGATCCCATCCAAAAGAAAACAAAGCACATAATATGTTCTACAGCACTAGTGATCAGTGTGTTTGAATGATTGCACAGTAAATGATAGACTGAAGACTGAACCAGAAGTCTCAAGCAGCTGAAACAACAGTCTGTTTAGCCACTTTAGAGGTACAGTATCATGTGAGTATGTTTGCACCAATAACTAAAGTAGAAAATTGGCTTTATATAAATGTAGTGTTACAATTGACAGGTCTGGTGAAAACCATAAGAGAAGTGTGTCTGGGTGCAGTAATCAACACACAATGGTCACATTGGTTAACATTAGTCATAGACTGGGCTAAAAGTCAGCTTGCTCTTGGAGAACTCAGTTTGCAATCTTAGTTTTTAGACGTAAGGCTTTGGTTCAATAATGCCTTGCACACTGGCCTGTTTTAAGCATCCCCTCTGTTGTCTCCTTATCCACCAGTTACACAGCAACGTTCTAGATTATTAAAAGTAGGTCGGTTCACCCTCTCCCACAATATTCTTTCACAGCATTCTAGTTCAAAATTTGACAGTCACTAAGAAGAGCTTAGATTTCCATATTAGGAAGACACCACTCATGGGGTCCTCTTGCTATTTGGAACCAAAATTGCTCCTTTCTACAAGTCATTCATAAGACATTTAAAATTTTCAAACAAAATGGTTATCTCCCAACCAAAAACCCAATGGAAACCCATTCTCTCTAAGATCTGTGGATTTACCGCCCTAATGTTTGCCTGAGATAGGGGCCCAATCACAGAACAGGGGGGAAAGCAAGACAATGATGATATGCACAGACACATTTGATAGACATCTGTGGCGCCCAATGATCGGATCTGGGCATTTTTTCAAATAAGAGAAAATGAACGTCTGGTTGCCAGACCACGTCTCATTTAAAAAGTGGTAGGCACTAGCCAGGCTATCTCTTACAGGTAATGCTGTGGTCTTTCTTAAGCATAACAAAACAAACAGTAATCTATTTTCCAAGATGCCAGTGTTGTACATGCAAAAGCAATGCATTTTCCTTAAGCCCTGTGCCTGTTTGTAAACATGATGCTTAGATTATTTTTATGTTTAGATATAAAAACATGACAACTATTTGTACCATGATTTTTAAAAACTAAACATCGCTGTCAGAAAAGTAAAAGAGGATCGCAGACAGAGACGTCATAATGTTTGGGAACAGCATGCTTTGTTTCTAATCTGCAAGACAATTCTATTACTTGTTGCATTTAGAAACAAAACATACCCTTTGGGAAAGAGACAAAAGGCCTGGATTGCAGCGAAGCTTTCAGCAAGATAAAACCTGTGCGCATTCATCAAATGGATGGAGGAGGTAAGATTAGTCCGATACCAAGTCCACCACCCATGGGTGGAGCCACTAACCGCGGACACTTGCAGTGTAATACCACAAGGACCTCCTTATTTGGTAGTACCTTGTAACATCAGTAATGGGCCTGTTTCCCTGCGTCTGACGGTGATTTTCCAGATTTAGCTATTTTGACAGCTGCCAGTATCCATGAGACTCCCTGTTGACAGCGTACTTCACAAACCTTTAGGGTGTCATATGGACACAGGGCCTCTGGGTGTGTCTCCACGTCAAAAGGTTCCTGGAAGTCCAGGATGAGGACAAAGCCTTCGGGCAGGCGAATGGTGTAGTCGCACTGGCTGAGCTTCGGATAGAAGCTCGGGAAGTCTGGGCTGGTGAACTCCCCTGACCTCTGAGACAGTAACTGGCCAGCACACTGCACTGCAGAAGTCACACAGACACACAAACCCACAATGAGACAGAAACCCCCCACAGACATCCGATTAATGTCATTTCAGACAAATCAATTTAAGCTCTGTCTGCTTCTCAGATACATCACCATGAGTACATTTGATTGGAATCTATGCCTAAATGATGAACATACAAGAAGTCCACAAATGGATGGACCCATCTAAAGGGGGCAGAGTTCTGGTAATTTATATAATTAAGGAAATTTAAACAGGGGTCGTCATCTCTATCTATTCATCTCCCGATATGACGTGATGCCATTTTTTTCTCCCAACAAGCAAAGAATAACAATTACCAGGAACGTCTGGGATGGTAATTGTGATTAATTACTGAGCCTCTGCGCACCATTACAGCTGCAAACAGGTATCAATTTTCTGCTGCTCTACGGAGCACGGCTCCCTCAGGCGGCCGTGATAATTAACCCAGACTCTAGCTGACTGACAGAGATCAACTGCTTTATTCGGCACCCCGCCTCTCCGCAGTCTGTTAACCACCGTTCCAGCAATTGTGCAACTGGCTGCTTCCTCCCAGATGCAGCAAGCAGGCCGGGATCCTATAGTGCTCTATTCATGCCTACTTCAGAGCAAGCTTTTGACTCTTTTGAGACGGAGACATAATATATATAAAAAAAAGATATGGTTAGATCTTCTTTCCAAGTCAAACGCGGCACACATACCCTCCTCAGAAATCCATTGAAGCCGACACAGTCAGTTTCAGGACGTGCTTATCAGGCTATATTCTCTCTGAATACTCCGTCAGCTGATGGGAACCTATAATTTACTCAGTGCTGCTATTTCCCGAGAAGCGAACCTTCACTGCTCTTCACATATCAATGAGCAGTTGAGATGGGGGAAGGGAATCTAGGGAATATAGTTGGTGTAGAAGAGCAATAGGAGAGTGGGGTATTTTACTCAGTTGTGTGACCAGTAGCATAAGTATTTTATTATTTATATGTATTATTTATAAATTCATTGCAATTGTCAGCCATAGTCAACCATAAAACGCAAGCTCATTGATTGACTGTCTATTTAAAAAGAGCAGAGTTCAGGTATAGGCCTAAAGTCAATCAGACACTGACCCTCACCTGCTAGGAGCCACAGTCTATTTTATTTGTCATTTTCAACATGCAAACAACTAAGCTAACATAGAATGAAACACTGCTAATCAAAACCAAACAAACATTTATTTGTATACATTCTTGTATTACAGAAGATTGTTTGTTTGTAATGTCAAATGTGGAAAATCACAACAATTCAGCATTCAAAAGAACACATCATCTATCCCATTTAGTCGATACTCCAGTTTGTCCATAATGCATGATCAAACTCTAACCTTTCAGTGTGCCACAACAATATAAGCTCAATTATTTAGAGTCTGTTTGCTCTGGTGCCCTCTGGGTAGCCTTACCATTGCAGACTCTCTTGTTTGGATGGAGTTGGTATCCCATTCTGCAAGAGCAGAAATAGCCACCAACATAATTGTGGCAGTAATGATCACACACTGGCTCCCCATCCTCCGCTGTGTTCAAGCACTCATCGATATCTGTCCAAAAACACCAGCGATGTCACTCAACACCAAAAATCAGCTAAAGCACCATTCACGTGCATTAGCGCACAAGGGGGTGTTTGATATGGAACCATAGAAGTGGTGCCAAATATAGACTAATGCTGGATTATAGATACATCTGCTTTTTAATAGTCCATTCTCTTAGGACTTAGCATAAATACCTTCAGTGGTGTAAATAGCCTGGAAGCCAGCGTATTCTGCCTCATTTGAGAAGTCGGATCTAAACACAACTGACATGATGTTCTTAGCCGAGTACAGAGCCGTGTTCTTTGGTGCATCATCGTAGTCTTTCTCCTCCTCCCCACAAAAGCGTACAGGCTCACTGCCTTCTGAAAAGACCTTATTGAAACAAAAGGAAAGACGTTACAAGAGATGTGAGCTCTGTCCTACTCTAAAGCACAACTCAGAGCCACGGAGAATACCTGGACATAGTCATATTCGCACAGGTAAGAGGGTTCCAGGCTGAAAGCTGAAAAGTAGAGTTTGATCCTGTGGCCCTCTGGAGCGCTCATGTTCCAGACGGTGAGATGGTTGTTGGGATAGTTGTCAGGGAAGTTAGGGGAGGTGAAGGTGCCATACAGGCCAGTTAGGTCCACACTCCTGCCCAGTGGAAGCAGGCTGAGGACGGTCAGAACAACACTGCAATAGAGAGAATGAACAATGGAGAGACATACTCACCATCTAGAGAAATACCCACAATGGAGTCTGTAGCCTAGTTCATACTACTAAGTGTCCAGGTTACAAATCCTTGAGCTTACCTATACATGATTGCTTCAGCAGAGAATCAGATAATACGGTTCAAGCTTCTGCTGGGAAGTTTTGGACTGGTGATGTTTGTTTAACAGTGGACTTTAGGTCAGTCACCCACTGAGTAGGCACTGACAGGAAAGCCTCCAATGACTTGTGTGTTTACTGATTATTTGGTCAAAACATGATCATTGTATTGGATTACAGCCCAAAACGTTTGTGTGAATGTTTGAATCTATGATTCAGATCAGTAGATTAATTTACAAGCCTGCTTGTAAATGTTTTCCTACTCTTAGCACTAAAATTATATTTTTGGCAGTCGGATGAGTAACACAATCATTTATTTTGGTCTCTCCGGGAACTCGCATTTCAACATAATATTGGAAATATTATTTATTATGTATACAGTTAACACTATAGCATTTGTAATGTGTGTCATTTTAAAGTGACAGTTCAATCCTAACTGAACACAGGAGACTTTGTGAAGGCTCCTTTGACAACAGTAATTTGTCAATGAATATACTTTCGTAAATATTAAAGGCCCTTAAAAGTCTTAATCCCCCTATTCATGCAGATCCTTTCATGTTCTGCCTTTGTTTTTCAAATAAGACATCCTGCTGACGTCTCCTTAGACAAGGCTACACATTTTGAGCTGAATTTCTCTTCCTAAATCCACAACCGAGAAGACAGTGGCAAGTAGATAGCTTGTCAGGTGGAGAAAGGCAATTAACGCAAATGTGTGAATCCTTCACAAATGGCACTCAGGCTCTCACCAGGCCTTGCCATCGCGTGAATCATATCTGAATTTCGAAACTGCTTACGCACAAAAGAGCTGAATACTGCAACAGCGAGGCAACTTTGTGAGACGCGAAACACATCAAATTTGAAAAACTGCATCCTGAATCAGGTTAATTGTTTCTGACGGTGAGACGCTGTAATGGCTGAGCTGAGAGGTGTGATGTCAATGTGCAAATGTGAGGAGTGTGAATGCAGAGCCCTGGATGCATTCGCACCTTAAAAAAGGAAATAGATGGTTTTTTTTCATTGTTTTTTTTTTTAGGGGACAGGGACATGTGGGGTTGTTTCGGGCGACCCAGTTAACTGTGGTGACTGGAAGAGTTAGAAGCGGATGGAGCACCACCGACAGGCAATCAGGCCAGGGATTTGGGATGAATGGACCTCAGATTGCATCACTGGAAAACAAAAGGGGGTAAGCTGAAAGCTCTGCACCAAAATGATGCAGCAATTATGTGTAGAGCAGAGTTCATTCTGAATGCCTTTTGTATGGGCCGACGCACATTCATTTACACCTTGTGATGCAAGATGAAATGAAATTTCAGCTGTCATTTGAAAAGCGGTGGCTTTTAGAGAGGGGGAATGAAGCCACAAATGTGGCACAAGCAAGCTTTCAATAAACAGCCCTATTTCCGCTCTGCACCACACCACACTGGTAAATGGCTGAGGTTCGTGGGGAATTATAATAATTATCCACAAAAACGACAATGGTAATTTTCTGTCACTAATGCCCCAGGCTTACACACTGCCGACCTCCCCTCCCTGCCAAGGTCACAGGTTGCTGTGGCTTATAGCTGAAGTGTATTATAAGGAAAATGTAACGTCTCAGTGACTTACTTTAATGAGCTTCTTCGTGCGGCCTCCATTTGGGAGCATTTAGCATCAGTGGCCGCCGTATCACTCCCAGAAAAAAGAGAGTAATCACGGATCACCAGCAGGAAGGTAATTTTGAAGTGACTCCCGATTGCCCCATTTGGCAGTTTGGGGAACACAGTAATTAGACTCATGCAAAGCTCCAGGAAACCATTACTGCTTCCAATTGTCGTTTGGTTTCATTTGCCGCCCTGTGCAATTCACAAGGTTAGCATATTGCCAAGTGTCTCCACCCAACATCCCTGGCATGTTGCGGCACTCGGGGGTAGCCTAGACGGGCTAACATTTTCTCTCAGGTTAATGAGGCACACATTTTCAAGTGTTGAAACTAAAAGTCAATTTGGTTAAGCAAACATAAGAGTCTAATGATTCTGCAGGGAAAGCTTTCATGCATATGTATATGTAAATGCATACATTCCTGCTGTCATCTCCATGACATGACAACACCATCATCTCTGTCTGTCTGCTTGATCATTCACAGCTTTCGCAACGCTGATCCATTTTGCGATCTAAGAATCATCAGAGAAGGCCTCATGTTTAAAACTCTCAAATAAGACATGACACTTGGAAATCACAGTGATAATCTTTTTGTTTTTTCAGGAGGAAACACGGAGACAAAAGATGAGCAAGTGACAGGAAAATCCCCCTGTCAGAAAATGTACATCTGTCTATTTCAATCTTCATCCAGTCAAGATGAGGGACATCAAAAATAACACTCAAAGCCTCGCTGCCCAGTGTTTACTGTCACAAAGGTGCCATACCTTGACGTTGTCGTATAGAGGTAATGGGCTATAAAAGAATTCCCTGCGAAATCCTCAGGCCTGAAAGAATAATCACACTGACATGATGTTCCCGCAGATGTCAAAGCCAAACAAACAGACATCCTAAGAAAGAAATGGTAATGATGAAATTCAAGGAGACAATTAGGGAAAGAAACAATTAAGAAGGGCTTTATTTATGCGTCACAAGCACTCCAAAAGTGCATCAGAAACAAAAACTCAAACGGAAGGTACCTCGAGAACAGTGAAGAGCTCTTCAATGTCTGTAATGGCTCTAATGCTAAAACCATGACTCACAGCTTGATTAGACCACTCTCCCATCTGGTTGGGATCCTGAGGCATATGACAAAACAATGAACAGCTTAGCAGTGTAATCACAGCAGGGTTCAAGTATGAATACTTCATTTCTTCAAATATTGGATGTTGAATATTGCATTAGCTTTGTTTACTGTATCTGTTGAAGGACCTCAGCAACCATGCTGTTGTGTATGGAGAAAAGTATGGGTAACATTACTGAAACTGTACGTACGGAAATGTATGGGCAACTGTATTAAAACTGTGCATACGGAAATGTATGGGCAACAGTATTCAAAGACCATGTGATGATACCAGATAGTACATGCAGACCTTGACAGAAACAACAGCAGTAGTAGGAGAGAGGGCACACATGAATGCATGCAGAACACATACTTACTTGAGCACATTGATAAAAGGAGAAACACACACATACACACACATACACACACACACACACACACACACACACACAGAGAGAGAGAGAGAGAGAGAGAGAGAGAGAGAGAGAGAGAGAGAGAGAGAGAGAGAGAGAGAGAGAGAGACACAGACACACACACACACACACACATTCTGGAACCAGCCACTGTGAGTCAGCCATATACCTCCATTGCCTTTTGAGGTCTTTCATTCTGCTTGCCGTCTGGGGTAAAAGATAATGAAGAGCTTTTGCCCAAAAAAGCCAGCAAGTCATTAGCCAGACTATGCACCACTTTGGTACAAATAAAAGACAGAAATGCATGGACAATGGGGTTGGATGTCAAGTGGCAGCTCCAAGCAAGGATCACTAACACAGAGGAAAAGGATGTGAACGGTGCAGAACGAATGGCAAAGACACTTGTGACATGAATGCAGCCAAGCAGAAAACTAGCTGTTGCTCCCACGCCAACCTTATATATTGTCTCATCCTCTTAACGCTTCTCTCTCAGAGGCGCAGAGCCTTGTAAAACTGTCACACAGGTAAATTGGTACTGTAACGTCTGTTACTGATATTTTGGTGTACTGGATTTGAATGAAATTCTAAATCCAAATGGCAATGGATTATTTGGGATATATGGAGCAGCTTGTTATGGATGACATTAGTTGACACTGACAGTAGTGGCAGACTGTGATGGTGGGAAATGTGCCTACAAAATCCCAGACTCTTCTCCTAGTTCTTTCTTTTGTTCTATCGCTCTAGACGCATTGTGTATACATGCTTCATTATATGCCATAGCATTAATAGTGGCGGAAACAGTTGATATCTGATGTGATAATATCCCAGTTATTGAACATATATACAGCACGCATGACTGACTGAAACACTAAAACTGGTTTTCAAAAAACACATTATTGTCAGTTAGCTATTACAGCAAGATATCCCTAAAAAAAACACCTGTCCCTAGTGATACCCTAACACTCTTGTTAGATTAAAAACATCTGGTGTTTTATTTGGTTTTCCATTACACTTAATGGAATAGCGTATTTTTCTTACTGTCCATTGTTGTGTGATGACTGAAGAGCATAGGTCTGTTCAGGCAAACAGACTCAATAGGGTGGCAGGATTCACAGTGTTGATGACAAGACCATCTCCATTGTTCCATTCATTGTTTCCATCACAAGTCAGGTACCGATGCCACTGACCCTAATTGCAGGACCTGGGAAATTTTCCGAAATTGTGATCAATGCAACACAACAGTACAATAAAAACTAGAAATGCAATTCCAAGGAATTACCAGTGCATGAAAATGCAAAAATAGATAGATAATGTAGATATGGTTACTAAGGTGTAGCTAGGGTAAACATGGTGGTTGCATAGTTTACAGAGAGTTGATAGTGTGAAGGTAGACAGTTTAAAGATGAAACATTCCAGCTCTAACTTAACTAATGATTTCTATTCATGTTAAAATGTTGATTAGCTAACTTAGGTAATGATTTCTAGCAGTTACGCTAAAAATGTTAATTATGCTAGCAATGCTAACTTTATTAACAATGCTAACCAGGTTGATTAGCTAACTTAACCGATGATTTCTAGCAGTAATGCTAAAAATGCTAACTATGCTAACAATGCTAAATTTGCTAATAATGCTAACCAGGTTGATTAGCTAACTTAGGTAATGATTTCTAGCAGTTACGCTAAAAATGCTAATTATGCTAGCAATGCTAACTTTATTAACAATGCTAACCAGGTTGATTAGCTAACTTAACCGATGATTTCTAGCAGTAATGCTAAACATGCTAACTATGCTAACAATGTTAAATTTGCTAATAATGCTAACCAGGTTGATTAGCTAACTTAGTTGATGATTTTTGCAGTTATGCTAAAAATGCTACCTATGCTAACAATGCTAACTATGCTAACCATGCTAACTAGCTAACTTGCTAGTGAGGACTTTTATTTTGAAACATTTGTTGCTAGGGTATCCATGGTGGCCACTATCAAGAAACAAGAAGTTACTGCAGTATAATCATGTTGGTTGCTATGGAAACGGTCATAAACACTTAATTTTAATGGTTGCTAAGTTGGTTGCTAGGTACATGGAGGTTTCATGTAGTTGACTGGAGGCATAGTGGATGATAACTGACAGTTGGAATGGTTGAACAGTTCAATAGTTGAGTAGTTTCAATGGTTAAATGATTTAATAGTGTATTATTGCATTGAGGACTTTTATTTTGAAACAGTTGTGGACAGAGGAAACAGTTAACAGGATATGTAGTCTTCTGAGAGACTGTATGCTTAAAGCCAGAGAAACTGACAGTTGGTGCCCAGGTGGCCGGCCACCTGGCATAAGATTCTAATTGCTGCCGTGATGTCATAATGAGCAATGTTAAGTCTATGGGGGAAATTGTAATAGTTTTTAACTAATAGTTTAAAAAGTATAAAAGTTACAAAGTTGAAAAATACAAAGCCCACATCGCGTAAGTAAGACCTACGCGACATAAGCTGCGTTTCCATTACCCATTAAATTGCGCAAATTAAGAGTTGCGAAAAGAAATGTGCTTAATGGAAACACACACATTTCGAAAAAACTCACATGTTTCGATAAAAAGTTTTTGCGCTCGGGTGAGGTGGTATTTCGAGCGTATCGAAATTTGTATATTTCGCAAAACACTTTTTTCGCATCTGACGAGTCACGTGATCCAACAACAGGATGTTAGGAGGAACGAAATCGACGAAGAAGACTGCCGACAGGAAGTGGCACCGGGAGAATAATGTAAAACAATATTTTTTTTTTCATTAAAAGTGGCTCGTGTCATTCTAAAATGTTGAATCCACAGCTGTGAACTTGCCGACAACACTTTCTCAAAAACGCTGCATAGGCTACGCAACCGCTCAACTAGTTTTGTTTACCCATAGCAACAACGTTGCTATGCTTTACTGGTTTAACGTGATGAGAACGGTGCTGAAAGAAATCTAGATTCTAGTTTTAGAAACTAATCAACTGGGCTGATCTACGAAATATTCCACTGACATGGCTGTGACATGATTTAAGCATAGGCCTACTACAACAAACTCCTGTGAAATATGTCATTTTTAATTTTATGTTTCTGCCCCACCAAAACGTAGCTACTCCTCCGCTGATGGCTTATAGCCTGATGACTGATAATCAGCGTGCCGTGGTGGCAATTTGAATGCATTTAGTGTAGGCTAAATCCCTATGGCTAAATCTGGGTAATGTTGATAACCACCATGTCTCCTAATGACTTACAGCACGCGAGAATACACGAGATTTTAATTTAGTTAGCCGAATGTAATGGAAACACCGCAATTGCGAAAATTGTGATATTCGACATTAAGACAATATCGACAAAGTTTTTGCGCATATTTGTAATGGAAACGCAGCTATAGTTTGAATGGAGTTTCTACGTTAAGCGGTTGAAGCTGAATTGCGTGCGTTAGAAGAAGAATAATAAGAAGTTGAAGAAGACTAGGAAGAACAGTACAGTGCATTTTCATGCACTGTAATAAATCAATCTATGATTGAGAACACCAGATAGTCATGCCCAGTCAATTTCTGTAGGCATGAATATGGACAAATCTATAAAATGGTGTTGCTCTGTGTGTGGTACTAATTAGATGGTCCCCATAAAGCATGACCAAAAGCAGACTATAACATGGCTGTAACTCAGAGGACAGCAAACACATGCATACTCTCGGTGTAGATTTTCAGCAAGTCACGTTGAGATGGCACATTATTTAGGATGTCTATTCAAGCCTACTGTGTTGAGGAGTGACAACGGTGACAAGTGTGGAGACATGAGCGATGGTTCCTCGTGTAGGCCTGTGACACGAGACGTGGGCGCTTTTGGGTGTTAATTGTGAGCCGCGTGAGGTGATTACCCCTGACACCGGCCACAGCAGGAAGATGAAAAACACAGAGCGACGGAGAGCTCGCTCCGGGTGGAAAGCCGTATTCTGCTCAAGATAGACCCCCACCCCCGCCCCGGAAGGGAAAAAAAACTAACGATGGCCTTATTGTAGTTGATAAATCAATGCTGAGTCCCGTGCGTTGAATTCACCTCTGACGTCATCTGCCCATTACTCTTTCAATTTACCCCTAGAAGCCTCGTTTCACAGATTAAATACCCCATATGGCTCACTCCGTGCACCCACGGCTCTCCGACAATTCTGACAATTCGGTGCCGTGACACAGAGCGCGACACTCATCTATGATTGGGAGTGAGGAGGCAATGATGAGAGATGGTGCACAGGTGCTGCGCTCGCAGATGTGCTGTCTCTACATTAGCATTTGTTCCGTCCGCGATACAAACAAAGATTATTGAGTAATGCCAGCACAGATTACATACAACAGGGCGCCAGAGCCGCCTCTATCCCGCTGTGAGAATTACTTCGCAGGTTTGTCTATCCAAACAGTCTCACGTACGGCCCACAAAAGCACTCTCTAGCCTGGCTTTTGAAAATGCTCTTTGAACAAATTAAATGTTGAGCTGTCATAATGTAATAATTAAGAGAATTGAAGGTAATTGATTGCCATCATGTTGTTTGCTGTTGCTTATTTCTTAAAGTTTAATCATTCTGTTAGAATGTTAACAAAAACAATACAATTGAGCATTGACTATTAGGAGTAAGTGTACCACTGAATTAGGTCTTGGGGTGGACCACTTTCTGAACACTTAGTCTATAGGCTATGAAGTGTACCACCTGCTAACCTGCATTAACATGTGAAACAGGATACATTACTGTATATTAGTGAACTCAAAATGCTTCAGATGAAGAATAATTTTCCATGAGGCAATTGGACACCATGAGCAGATACAATTATTTTGAGAAATGCATTTTGATTATGTACTATGTTTATGAAATAAAACAGATCATATGGCACCATTTCAACATAGGATTATAGGGGGCAAAGTAACTGCATACACGGCATACACTGCACAAAATCCTTCATTCAAATTACAGTAGGCTATGTTTAATATTCTTACTATCATCAGGAAAATATCTTACATAGTTTATGAAATTCTTACAATAACAGGTTAAATGACTGTTGTTTTTAAGCTGTTGGTATCCTCCATGCACTTGTATATTTTTGGCAGGACTGACTGTGTGAGGATGGAATGGTGACAATGGTAACATGTTTTTTTTCTGTAGTGTTGCAAGTAATGTAGGAATCATATTCTGTGCCATGGTGTTCTATAGCAACAACAAACTCATAACAGGTCTCCGACTCCTTTAGACCATAGGTTAATTTGATCATGTTTTTTTTCTGCACGCAAGACCAGGTCTCTCTGATTGAAACATTTGTGAGCCTCATCGTACAGGTCAGCGCCGCACTTTAACAAGACGGTCAATATTGCGTGTGTCGGCTTCTCCTCACGGGAGTCCATTTTCTCTAATAGCCGCGGAGAGATGACATGGCCAGGAGAGCCCCTAAGAGTCCCCTCACAGGTAATCATCCGCTGCCTCCACATGTGCGCAGCTTGTTAGCCAGTCCTTCTCACATGTGTCTATAGAGGCACCGGGCTGCTGAAAAGCATGCGTCAAGCACCTCTTTTTCTCTCCGATCTAATGGTGAAAAGGAATTTGCACTTGCTTTACAGTAGTAAACATGTTTGTCATCACATAGTGCAGTAATTATTATAGTCTTGGGATATAAAGTCAAGGGCCAAACTATTGTGTCTCTAAACAAACAACATGAAAAGGATCTGTGACAGTCAAAAAGGAGAATGATGAGTTTTCAATTGTATTAACGTTAAGCAGGACTGAGCAAATCAGACAGAGAAATGGTCACGGTGCCATCTGCTATGAATGTTGATGGGCATGTTGATGATCTTTAAACATGTGTCTGTAAATTACAATTCTAGGAATCAGTCAATAATATCAGACATCGGCCCCAGTCGTGGCGCGACTGGCTGGGGCACCTGCACCGCACGCCGGCGACCCGGGTTCGATTCCCGCCCCGTGGTCCTTTCCGGATCCCACCTCTACTCTCTCTCCCACTCGCTTCCTGTCACTCTACACTGTCCTGTCACATTAAAGCCCCAAAAAATATACTAAAAAAAAATAAAATAATATCAGACATCACAACCCTATCGAATCTAATTGCCTATCGATCTGTTCAGAACACAAACATTAATGAGCAGATAAAAGTTACATTTAGATGGAAAAAAAGAGAAAAGAGTTTAAACGCTGACAAGTTCATGATCTGAAGTTCAGTTCAGCGGTAACGAGACAGGCAGGGCCCCTTGTCCCCTTCTGCCTTGTCACTTACAAATCCTGTCCCTTCCCCCTAAACAGACACCCTGTGACACGGGGCAGGGTCTCTATGGTTACCGACATGCCCCATCCCTTCGTGAAGTCCGTACCATCTTATTTTCTCAGTCATCTCTGTGGTGTTGGAACACGAGGGAGGGATAATGATATGCTTTTAGACAGCACTTACTAGCCAAACAATCACAGCACCACGCAGCAGTGCTCATTAGTTCACACTGAGAGGAGAAATGGTATTACTCCAGCGGTACTAACCTGCACAGCTTAATATATCATCCCAAACCTCTCTTTGAGAGGGGAGAGACCTGGTTTACACAGCTCTTGTTACACAACACTAGAGACTCAACAGTGCATTGTAAACCTTACCTGTTATTATGTTGGTGAGGTGCAGCAACATGAAGATAATTGTATGTATAAAAGTTTAGGTACTTGTGCACAACAGATTTTGCCCGAAATAGCGACTGTCCAGTTAGTCATTTCACAATACCCAGGTAAACCCGTTTACCTGTTACCATCTCTTGCCTGACACGACAGCACCACACAATATACTCTATGATGAGCCATGGCTGACAGTGATCATGAGCAATGTGTGTCACACGCTTGACACACTCCCACGTCTTGTAGTTCACTACAACGTGAGTCACACAACCCTCCCACACGCTCCGTGTTTAGTCCCTCTGTTTCCCATGAGTCCACAGTCGGACTGGTGCGGCCTTGTCGTCGTGCGAGACAAAGCTGTGGCAGGGCGCCACGGGGAGGTTGGAGGTGCGGGCGTGAGCCCTATCACAGACGGAGTCCCATCGCCCCCTTCCTCCTCCTCCTCCTCCTCCTCCCCTGCTGCGTGATGGAGGGTAATGAACTCTTTGTGAAATGACTCAAATAAATCAAATGTATCCAAAATTGAAATTCTATCACTAATGGCACTGTAGTTGTTGTATTTTTTTTCATCTCATTGTTTTGTTTATTACATGACATTTCATTTCTTTTTTTTTCTTTAAGAGGAAGGGCGGGGGTGAGGGGGGGGGGGGGGGAGAGTGGTAGAAATGTCTGAAGCTACTCACCCATGGTGTGTTTGTTTGGCCCAGACAAGCCATATGAAATGTCACAACTAAACAAATTTACAATGACTGACATTGATGAATAGACTTGCCCTTGGCTATCGGCATCTGTGGCTAGTCTGGAAATTCGGAACTAATGACGTGCAACTTTGCTTGGGCGCACAGGGAGCTCGCCCTCCAACTCATTCAACAACATCACAGATCTTTTACTTAAGACATAGAGACTCCTGCAATGAAGTCAACACTGATAGAGTCATAAGTCACCATTTGCCCAAACAAAGGGGAAATGAATGAGGCATTTGAGCAAATGAATAGCTATAGTGCTACCATTCATTCATGTTTTAATATTACTCATCTACCTCCTGTTTTAATTACATTTGTGGCTTGAGGACATTTCATTTGGACTGACCTCTCCAAAATGCACTGAAAGCATTAATTTGATATGTAAGACATAAAACTCCCTTTGTGGAAAAGCAACCTCTTCAACCACCTCCCATATATTTTCTGCTCTATTTCTTCTTCAGCATTTTATACGCACACCATAGCTCAGAGAATATGAGAGACAGAAACTAGCAGAGAGAGGGTGAGAGAGAAAGAGGGAGAGAGGTTTAGAGAGGAGCGTTGGGAGATAGGAAGAGAGAGAGAAAGAGGGTGAGAGAGAGAGAAGGTGAGAGAGAGAGAGAGAGAGGCTGAGAGAGTGCGAGGCAGATATTACGTATGATAGCCCCTGGTCATGCCCTGCCTGTTCACACATCTTTTTGAAGAGGAGTTTTCAGAAAATGAGGTGTGATCATCCCCATTTGATGACAAAGGACTACACTAAGAGGGATTGACATTTGCCTTTTATTTGCATTAGTCACCACAAGATCCTGTCAGACTTAAAAAAGCTCACAAGGCTAACAGAAGAAGACACACCTGTGAAATGGTCAAGTTCACACACATTATTGGCAGGTAGGGTTGCAAAGGGCATCAGAAATGTGTCTTCTTGTAATGTGCTGATTAGAGTTGTCTGGTAAAAATATATATATTTAGGCTACATTAATTCAAATATTTCAATAAGCAAACCAGTGTTTTACGCTCAAGAATGGCCAATGAGCTAATGCTGAGCTGTGTTGCTTTCAGTAGCTACACAGCTCAGCTGTGTGACAGAATAAATTCAATGTTTTGTGTGTTCAACTACATGGACTCAGCTGCATGCACCTGCCCATTGAACCCATACAGTACACTGAATCTGCTTTCCTTATCTCCGGGGCTTCCAGTGGTAGACAACAGACCATTTCACTGTTATCCTGCGTTAACATTTTCTCGATGTCATTTTCATGCTCAACCAGACGTTCCACACTCATGCAATGATATTTTTGGATTTAACAAGATAGATCACAGTTCCTCTGTTATTCTGACAGCCCGACTTTAGGAGGAGTCTCAAGTTATTTTGTCGCCATTATTGAACACCCAAATGTCATACAAATGTCATACAACACCCCCCCCCCCACACACACACACACACACACACTTGACATACCTTTTAATTGTGATTGCTTAAACACATCTCCCATTGATTCCAATCAGTCTGAGCCCAGGTCAGAATGGCATGACATTGTGCATGTATGGGCCCGTTTCCTTTGGCTTTTGAGAAAGGAAAAAAGACAAAGTTGTTAGTGGGATGAAAAAAAAACATGTCTAAAAGAAATCAGATCAATGCAAAGAGGTCAAAGTGATTTTGTTAATTAAAGTAAAAACGTTTTGCATCAAATATGCGTTTTACACCAAATATAATATAGAAAAATGTGAACATACTAGGATGTTTTTGTTATGTGTGACATGAGATTGTGCACCAGTAGGCTAATGAAGGATTTGTGAAGTTGTAACGGCTGTGTTGTTTGCAGGATAAATCTCTGTGAATGATGCTCATACATCTATTGTTGCAGGAGTTTTGCACCAAATATGCCTCCACACTAAATTATGTCACTTTCGACTCTTTTTCACAGGGTGTTTGCACACGGTAGGAAAGTCTGGAAAAGTTTGTCTCAGTTTTAGGACTGCTTCCCAGACCTAGGCCCAGTCTCCTGATATTGCATTGAATGATCTTACTCTTGATAAGTTTTTACAAACATTAAGAAGTGCATGTATTATGCAAGGTTTCGATCAGAGATCAAAAATCAAGACAGATTCACAAAGCAAGACAATATAAAGGCACACACACACAGACACAAATGACACACACAGACACAAATCATGATAATGATTTAAAATAACATTATTACACCTTTTTCATATAACTTGCCGCATGATGTGTACACATATTAGACAATGGGGAGAGTGGGAGTGGAACCACAGAGTGGGACCATAACACTTTATTATTATTATATGATTATTTTGTCTTTTGTTTGCAATTTCCCTGTGTGTTCTGCTGGTGACCCCAGTGAGAAGTTTCTGTTTAGCCGTCTACAAATATGTGAAGCATACTGAATAAATGAATGGGTGTTTTCAAGTAGCCTAGTTGTTTAGTTATTGTACAATGCTTTTGGAAAATTATATTTAAAGATTTGTAAGTGTTACTATGAGTTACTTAGACTTATTATGCTTTTGGGAAATCTAAATGCTTAAATTTGAGAGTAAAGAGTGAAAGTCTTTCAATTTGGTATTTAAATTTGGGCAAAAGTCTTTAAAGTCTGTAAGCTTTGCTCAGTCCAATACACACATACTGTCGACGATGCAACAAATAAATAAAATGCCAGAAGTCAAATACACACTACAAATAGGAATAGAAATGGTATTTTGTGAACATCAAGTATGCTGTGAATGTGAGATTATCTGTGAGAACTAGTGAATGTGGAAATAAGGGGGAAGAGTTGAATGACAATTTAAGTTGACACACCTGACCATGACAATGTGGGTTATTCATAAAGGCAGGGCTCTCTGGTAAAAAGAAAATATTAACATTTCATTTCAGAAAATCATTACTTTTCACATGAAGCTCACAAAATGCCAATGACGAAAAATTGATTTTTCTAAAATAAGTCATTTGTACTTACAACCTGAATGTCAGGACAGACATTTAGCGTGGAGTATAATGACTTCATTGTATAGGCTCTCAGATCTATGGCTCCAGGGCTATTAGTGTCATTGAGACAGGTGGTATGCCAAAAAGTGTATCACAAATGCCGGTCGGAGCATTGTCTCCCTTGGTATTCAAAGCTTGACCTGTGCGAGGGGAGTCTGAGAGGTGAAAATCGAACAGCTGGCGGCCAGAGTCAGGTGGGAGCAGGTTATTATCCTCTAACTGAGCAGTGGCTCTGACCAGTGGCCAATAAATCCACAAAACAATGTGTGCGCACAGCACTGCAGCAGAGCAAAGCCATGTCTGTTAAAGCCACTCCAGAGCACATGCTGAGTGGTGATTTTATCATAAGACATTCTGATCCCATTTTTTAGCGACAGAAAAAAGAATATTTCTAGCCGTTGAAAATGCTATACCGGGAAATCAGATTTCCGCTTCTTTGCCAGTACCATGGAGAACAACATTATTGTTTGTGTATTGTTGATTATCGATTTGATCACTGATTATTGACCATAGAAATAGCAGGTCTATTACATTCAGAGTTGCAAGCTTTCAAAATTTTGATGCGTGACATTTACAAACTTGAAAAGGTATAGATGAATTTAAAAAGCATGATATTTAAGTGTTTTTGACTTGAAGTCCAAATGTTACAGAAAATTACTGACATATTCCTGGGTGAGTAAACAAGCTCTTCCTCAGTTGTCAGTAAGGGCGCACTCACTCTAGACCCTTTGGTCCAGACCCAAGTCTGTTTGGATCGATGGATCATTATTCTTGCTAAAGTGAACACAGTCTACTGAACCCAGGAGCGGACCAGGGACCGGATCTAATTCATAATTTGCAGGAACATCTCACCATATAATATCAACATTTGAATGAATGATAGCAAATTGTGGTGAAATATGCTAACTGAGAATTCATACAATCTTAATGAAGAATTTAGAATTTAGAAATTGAAATGGCTAGATTCATGTTGGGATATAAATGGGACCCATCCTGTGTGAGAGCCAACTTGTGTGGAATCTTCTTCTAGACAGCCTCTGTATACTCCTTTCTGGCTACTCACATTTGAATAAGTTGCAATATGGTCATCAGAACATCAGATGAAAATCTCACTGAGTACTGAGGTGACAACAAAGAACAAAGACAGATCTTGTCGAAAACAAATATCTTAGCCATGCTTTATTGTATCTTTCTCTTTAAACGTATCCATAAACAAATAAATACATAAATAAATAGAATCATCAGTATTTCAATAAACAGACTGTGTCAGTTTAGTCCATTCTGACCTTCCTTCTGACAGTGTGAATGTTATGTACAGTTGAGGTCTACCACAGTTCATAATTGATCTTTTCTGTGTGGAGCTGTGAAGTTGGATTGGGAGGGGATCACATTAGGTTGGGATGCTGCAGGGGCGAAGGGATATTAGGGGTTTCTGCCGTGGTCGGAATCTGTTAGCAGGATGTGAAGGTTTTCCAGAAGAAGTTCTTGCAGGGAGCTTTGCGGTCGCGTTGTGGCAGCTGCGATAACCGGTTGTAGACGGCTCTTTCCTCCAGACGAGACTCCAGCGGCTCCTCCAGGTCCAAGGGTGCTGCATCCCCAGGGAGCATGTTGCTGTCCACTCCGTCCAGCAAGCCTGAGACCAGCTTCAGAATCAGCTCCTTGCGCTCTTTGCTAAGTTCCTAGAAATTGAGCACCAGTGGTTAGGACTTCCAAAAATCATACACTGACTGTCTGAATTGGTTAGTGTAATGTATAAGTCATTTTACAGAGACAATAAATTCACACTCAGATATAGAGAAGCAAAAGTAAATATCTATGATAGATGACACATTTCTGTGTATTTCATTCCAGAATTAGGCTACAACCTGTATAATGTATTTTTTTTAAATAAACATGTAATACTTAATATTTATTTAATTCATTTAATAGTAATTTAGTTACTTTAGCTCATTCTTGCAGAATAACACTTTCATAAAAGTGTTGCCAAAAGTGCTAAACATATTTCATTAACAATTTTCACCATGATGCATGCCCCAGGAGTTAAAATAGAGTGCGATCACTTCACCATCAATTTGAGTCACATCAATATTCGCACCTAACGTTCCCTACAAATTTCATCCAATTGACAGTACTAAAAAATGTACCAGGCTATAATAACAAAAACAACTCTAACAGTTATAATAATAGCAATAATAACGATAATAACAATAATTATAATAATAGCAGTACTCACTCTGGCATGTGCAGGGCTCCTCTCCTCCACAGGAAGCACGGCGGCTGCCCTTACACTGTACAGCACGAGCATGAGAGACACTAAGCTGGCCAGAAGCTGCATGGTGCAAGAACAGAGGGACAGAGGACAGGCACAGAGAAGCAGAGAAGGACAGAGAGAGACAAAGACTCACAGACAGACAGACAGAGAAAAAGAGAAAGAGAGAGAGAGAGAGAGAACCTGAAAGGTATCAGGCTGACAGCTGAATCAAAGTGAAGTTCAGAGAGGAGGTGTGTCTGTTGGTAAGTCACCAGCTCTGCCGATTCAACTGATGGCGAGTCTTTGGCTTGAGCTTCAGGTGCCACACTTATATAGCACCCTCTCTGTCTGCCACTGACGCAGGGGATGGTGGATGAGGGGTGGATGAGGGGTGGAGGTGGTGGGGGCGTGCTAGTGGTGATGGTGTTTGTGGGGGTGTAGGGGAGGAGGCAGCTGAGGGGGTTGGGGGGGAAGGGTTAGGGACAAACTAAGGCACTGAATAGGTAACCTTCACAGAGACTGTGGTGCGGTGGTGAGGGGTGGGTAATTGCGTAAAACACGTCACAAACCTAAAACTGGCCCTGACATACGTAAATACATAAGTATACCAGCTGATGATGCATAACATGAATTCAACAATATAGCATGCAATTATGACACTTTGCTTTAGCTGTTAAAATATTTTACAGCTAAAACGTGTTTTGAAATATGTACACACTGAGCACAAATAATTAAAGACATATTTCTGATGTCACATCTGGTATTGGTCCCTCATCATTAAGTTGCATTCATGTTTTGTAACTGAAATATTAGTGACTAATGCCATTATCTCTCTCTCTCTCTCTCTCTCTCTCTCTCTCTCTCTCACACACACACACACACACACACACACACACACACACAGCTCCATCAAGTCAACAGGTTATATGATATAGATAATAACAATGTAATTATCACATAATGACAATCACCTCAGGCACAACAAAATCTGCAAAAGTTGGCTGTTAGGCCATTCCTCTCCTCCTTTACTATCGTAAGTCGAATGAGAATTTTGCAGGAAGAAATATTATGTAGTCAAACAATACATGACGCATGAAATATTCCAATAAGTGAAAAACTAAAGCAATGTGAATGGTTTTATAACATGTGACGAAGAGTGCCAATTCCTTTTAATGCTTAAAGGCCTATGACCCTGTCTAAACATTATGAATCATCCCCATCACAAAATAAATGAAAAAAGGAAACATTATATTACCATTACTTACCACTTCTCATCTGATCACATTCTCAAATAAAATCCTGCAGGTGCAAAAACAAATAAGCAGGTCGAGAGGCACAACGTCATAAAGTGCCGAATAAAACTGCTGAGATTTACGCACGCGGGAATAAAGCTGCACCAAGTTTAGAGATGGAAACATTGATCCTAGAGAGCCTAAATTAAATCGCTGCTGAATGCCATTTATTCAAGACGTGTCTGTTAGTTGGCGACATTTAAGTACCCACATTGAAAGTGAATGTTAAAGGCTGATTTAGGTAATTGGGTTGAAACCCACATTTGGACGCCCACTCACTTTCTAAAACGTGACCGCTCAGGTATGCAGGCACACACACATGACCTGCAATGTTATCCTATTGAGCCAAACCAACAGGCCTATATTTTACAATGTTGGATATGATTTGACTAGAGTTTAGGGCGTGTGAGGGAAATTAACATAGCACCAGCGCAGACGCAGTCCCTCAAGCAAAGTTGGAAGATGGTGCGTTTGAAGATTTCGTGGTCGGCTGAATGACATGCGTGTCCAAATAAAACTCAGCACTCTTTCGAAAGCAATACTGAGACACTCTCTGAAATCTTAAACCTAACCACTTTGCCGTATCACACATTGTGTTAGGGCACTTTTAGGTTTTATAACACCCTATTTTGCAGTTTTCATTAGCCTGTGTAGGCTACGTCAAAATGCATTTTGGAAAGCGTTTTGATCTTTCAAAACAGAACTTTTCTAATCAGTTGTTTTTTTTTTTAGATCATATCAGGGTCGTGACTCTTGAGGCGCACAACCGGTTCCTCCTGCACTCTGAGAGCGTCAGAGCATCAATGGGGCAACTGTAGATGGCTACAACCGCACAGGCGCTGGTTGCCATCTTGTGGAGGAAAGTCAACGTCTCGAGATGATAAATGGGCCAAATGTTTGAGCAATGTTGCTGGGAACCGTAACTAGTGGCCCTGTAACTCGAAGCACACGTTAGCTGCTTAGACCTTAAGCATATCTTAAGCCTGTCGTAAAAAGATAGGCGTGTAACTCAAATGATTCGCAAGTAGAAATGTAACTTAAGACAAAAGTTCATACCACACGTAACGCTGCCGTAAGTGTCTGAACAACCTAGGATAACCTAGGCTACTGTCGCTTGCATTCGTGCGTTTCCTGCCATTTATAATTGCGTCTTGTGTGCTCCTCACCCAGCTGTTTACTGTCTGTTTTCACGTCCCAAATCTTCTTTCTAGAATGTATCATTGTGTTCGTCAGCTTGAGAATAAAATGTGTGTTTTTTTTTTGTTTTTTTTTTAAATATATATATATATATATATATATATATATATATATATATATATATATATATATAGCCTACAGTATAATCCCTCTACCTCAGTGACAGTTATTTCATTAGGCTATCCTCAGCATGGACGCACGGCATTTTCAAGTTGTCAGGGGGAAACGGTTAGCCTACTACAACATATACACTGGTTTCTCTTTCGAGTTACACTTTAAGTTGCGTGCATCTCACGTGAGAATTGCGACAAGTTTCAGTTACACCCGGACCGTTATAATTTACGAGTTCGTCATCTACATGACGGGTTATGGGGGAGCGTACCTATGTTCCCCTGGTCCTATGTACCCCACTTTGTATGGGACCGGGGAACATAGGACCCTTTCTAAAATTTAAGAAAAAAAGGGTCCTATGTTCCCCGCTTTTCCCAAAAAGGGTCCCATGTTCCCCGGTATGTATTACAATTGGGGAACATAGGACCCTTTTGGGGAAAAAACGGGGAACATAGGGATGACCCCGCCTAGGGCCTCAAAGCTGATCAATAATGCTTCTGGCACATCTCAGCTCTGCAGAGGCATGGGATAGGAACGTGGAAATGTGTAAGCCAAGTGATATAACGTGATGAAATGTGCCAAGTTAGTGTCTTCTGAATGCAAAAATGAAAAAGAAAAAAAGGTTTCCCTGGTAAATGGCAAAGTACCAGAACCATTGCCCAACAACTTTGCGCAAAAAGTTGCCATGCATGTCATCAGCCTGAGGCCTCACATTCCTTCGGAAGATCTAATCAATAAATACAACTCTTCAGGGTTTGGTGTTTGGTGTGTGTAGAAAACATGATAGTCCAGACATTGTAAGCCTACAACCGAAAATGATTCGATATAAAAACACTTAACAGCAACAGCACTCCATTTTACTGCCTTTTATTTGAAAATCATCCCAGGACTCCACATTATAAACTTGATCATAGCAATCATACATGAGTGATTAAGAGATAAGACACAGATCATAAAGATACATGAGTGATGTATGTACACACCAGATACCAATGGGGTGGTGAAATGGGAGGCAATTCCAGTTGCTTTATTCGAACAGCACTGATTAACTAAAAAAAAATCCTTGCTAGGTGTCTATGTGAGCTGCACTGAGCCGGCACGCTTCACAGATTCAGTCTTCCCTTAATAATTCACACAACAAAAACACACGGCTGCATTGTTGCGCGTCTGACATGAAGACCCTTCACCAAGGCCTACAAGTATATCGATGACCCGCGCACACAATGAGAATTCATGAAATGCTCTCTAGTGGTGAGCTCTATGACACAATGTATTCTCTGGTCTTCGCAGAGCAGGCATTTACTAGTTTCGTTGTGATCCATGAATTTCTTTCTCAATTCTCTCTCTCATTCTCACACACTCACTGATTCACTCACACTCTCACTCACTCTCTCTCTCTCACACACACACACACACACACACACACACACACACAGAATGTCTAAATAGGCATAAAGTTACATACACAGCTTGTTCCCCTGGTTAGGCCGTATCTTTAGTACCTTTTTCAAATCCAGTTACACCACATAGAGTAACAGTAACATTGGTGGCAATCTTTAGTCCCCATTCTAAATTTAACCATTTGTTTGGTTATCACATTAACAGCAAAATTCCTTCCTCACCTCTTTGTCAGGCTGTTATTATCAACGGCATATTATATTTTCTACACAATAAAATACACACTAACATTCGCTTCTCCATGAAACATGTAGCCAATCTCATCCATCATTGGCTACAGATTTAAGACTTGATTGGAAAGCCAGCAATCCATTTCTTTGAATATGGCTGACCAACAGTTTTTGAGTCTGTGTATTTCTATGAATCGGTGTCGCTATACCATCCATGTCTGTATAATGGTGCCATTAAGCATCAATGACTTAATGATGTTAAAAGAGAAATCAATAGCATAAAGGAAAGTACAGGTATCTTCATAATTGCTGAATGTGCCATGTATGCCATAATATCAAGACAAATTCTAAATTTAGATTGATTATACTATGTCAAGTTATAATATTATGATGTTTATAGTAAAAAATAATATTTGGGGGACAAATATGAAATTATTGTCATTTTGATCAAAAACAGTTGGGTGTGGATGTTAACAGACAAGAAAAAATACGAACCAAAATAGCCTAAATGGGAAAGGATGTGCAAGGCTGGAAGGAAGCACTGGAAGGATTTGCAACTGTCTGAAAGCACAGCATTCCCCCCCCTGCAGAGGCCATTACCACGGCGGTATTCTTTTCCATGGGCCTGGCCTCAGGTCCTCGTCAGTGGTGAACTCGGACAGCATCTGGGGTGAGTGGAGGTACTGCAGCTTGTGGTGTGGATTTGGTTCTGTGGTCACAGAGGGCTGAGTGGGAGAAAGTGGCCGTCCCTGTGCACGGCTTTACGACTCATAAAGTACCTGAGGAGGAAATACCGGGGAAAAAAAGAGGATAAGAAACATGGCACACGGGATAAAACTGGATCAAGTTGGGCTGATCATCCTTCAATTTACCTTCCGGGCAAACTCTGGGAGGATGAAAGCAGCTTTGTGGATTTCAGGGTTGTAATATTTCAGGCCCATGCTTTCCACTTCCTCTCTTGTCATTTCTCGAACAGGCTCTCTGAAATTTGTTTGCTGCGGACCAAATTGTTCCTCATTAAACATTGCAGAGAGCATTATTTACACGTTAAATGTGTTAAGGAGAAGCAGACATCAACACTCACAGCGTTTTTACTGCACAGCATGAAGCCAATTTGGCCACTCGGGTAGGTGGGAATGGTGCAGTAGGCGTAATCCACTACTGGGAAAAGAGACTTGCAGAAGGTCTGCATCTCTTTAATCAGCTCCAAATGGAGCCATTGACACTCTCCTGTGAAAGTTAAAGAAACAGTACATAGGTCAGTGATTTTGTTTTCTGTTGCATCTGCTGGTTAAAGCTCATATCCAGAACACTTTTCTATTTCTGACAAATGAATGGTCAGAACAAAGCTATACACATATAGAAAACTCAACCCACCACAAATCAGTATGAATCAGTAAGACAACACTAGCCATCAATCATGTATAGTTTTGAGACAACTGCCCATGAGTATTGAACAGATCACCTTGGCAACAGAGAATTCCACCATCTCGTAGAGCAGTCTTCATAAGTTGGTAGTAAGACTCCTTGAATAGACTTTCTGCTGGACCTGTGTCATCAAAACAAATTTCCCATTGATTCAATAGGTTATGGAATCTAGCATGCTGAGTATACAAGGTCCTCTTTAATGAAGCATGACAGTGATTTTTGAGGCAACTTAAAACAACAAGCAACCAATAGGCAAACCTGTATTGTACGTTGATAAACTTAATGAGATGATCTGTGTTTGTTTTCAAGTTTTGTGAGGCGTTAATCAGAAACTTGGACTATGGTGAACTTGTGTTTCAAAACATAACATTCTTTTGGGTAGAGATGCAGTTACTGAGAAACTCCTCTCACCAACGGGGTCAGATGAATCAGTAATGATGACATCAAAGGCGTCTTGGTTCTGTTTCATGAACTCAAAGCCATCTCCCACATGCAGGGTGAGTTTGGGACTGAAGAAGCCCTTTGCCATTCCAGGGAGGTACTTCTTGGAGACAGTGATTACATCCTACCAGAAGGACAGGCCAATATGGAACTGATGATCACACTCTATGAAAGTAACAATTCCACACAATACTTGATGGCAAATGAGATGAACAGTGTTGCTGCAGTCTCGGACAGAAACGGTGGATTACCTCATCAATCTCACACTGGACCACAGACTCCACCAGAGGGTGCTTCACAGCCTCTCTCAAAACACCCCCATCCCCTCCACCAAT
The DNA here is from genome assembly GCF_963854185.1 of Sardina pilchardus. NCBI lineage: Eukaryota > Metazoa > Chordata > Actinopteri > Clupeiformes > Clupeidae > Sardina > Sardina pilchardus. The sequence goes on along the minus strand of NC_085000.1, from coordinate 29,267,093 downwards.
GATCAGCACCTGACAGAGAGAGGCAGTCCCATTAATCTACCTGCTGCCATTTTTTTAAAACAATGTAATCAACATGGGTGGTAACCACACAATTAAGCACAGATACCTTCTTGGGGCAAGGGTGACAGCACAAGGGTAGGTTGGCAATCATCTCTTGGTATGAAAACTCATCTCGCTCTGTGCACTGGATAACTCCATCCAAAATCAGGACATTCCCGTACGTTTTGCTGAAGACAGGACATGGACATTTGAAAATGAATGACACAAAAGATGAGCATGAAGAGAGTTGATCTGGAACTGTCAAGTATGACAAGTTTACAACTTCGTGTACATCTTTCCATGACTGGAATGCAGGGCACCAGATCACCAAGTATGTCAGTTACTCAACTAAAGTGATCATTATATATAAAGCTAGCAGGAAACACTGACGAGAAAGACAGGTGCCCTGGTAAATGTCGCATGCTTTGACACAGATGTCCACACACTCCTCTTCATGTTCAATCACAGCTAGCAGCTATCTCTTTAGATTTGTACCGATCAGTAGTAGCCGAGTAAACATAAGCATTACATTACATCACATCACAACACAACACAATCAATTTGTTTGCCTTAACAGTTCGCTTTAGCAAGATTGCCTGTAAAACATATCATTAGCCAGCTGAAAGATTAACGCTGAGTGAACGTTAGCCTATGATGACTAGCAATACAACAGCTGGTGAGGTAAATTAGCTTTCGTTCGCCAGCACATAAACAAGCAACGTTAAACATTTAAAAGGGAACACGATATCTTTCACGGAACACTTTCAATAAAGGAAGGTAGATCAACTTCACACCCGTCTACCAAATATCACAAGGCAAGTCATCAAGTGTGGGAGAGCTAGTGCTAACGCTGCTGCCATACAAATCAAAGCAGAAATTATAATGTGACTTTATTGCTAATAGCTCTCTAGCTAATACCTGTCGTTTTAGTCCCCCCAAAGACTGATTTTCATTCAAGATCGACATCAAATGTTTGGTTCAAACAACAAGACCAACCTTTTAAAAACCATGACATCCTGAAATTTTGATTTTTTATGATACAGAACCTCTTCGACCTGAAGACTCATTGCTTGTCCAGGCCATAGTGTGCACGTTTCAGTGAACCATCCATCCTTTATGCTGTCCATTCTCTACACAATCTAAAATGCAAGAATATATAGCTAAATAGCTACGTTGAAGACACTGTATAACGCCACAAATGCCCAGAATCAGCGACGACTACAGTGCAAAAATCTTTTGCCACCGACTGACACGTTGGGCGTACTCTCAAGCGCAACCTAACCTTTAGGTGTGTCACCAACGAATGGAAGACAGGATACGCAACATACAGGAGTCGAATTGACCAATTAGAAGACTGGAGAAAAAAACCTGGTCAAGGTTAGGTTGACATGCTACTGTCTAGGGAAGCCCACGTGAGAGCGCCAGCAAAGTAGTGAAACAGTGTAGCAACTCATTTGAAAGTTATATTTTCTAGATAAGCCGATGAACTCTGAAATTAAGCGTTACTGCCGCTGTCTGTCACGATGCAAGGAAGCAAGCAGATTATATAAACGATATGATCCGTAAATTGTCTTGTCTACAGGTGGTTCGTCACACTGACAGGTACAATTTATGGGCGAACCACCGGATTAGTTCAGAAGTAAGTCAAAACGCGTTAAAACGCCTCCGGGGACAGACTTCCTTCTGAAATCACAATCCACTGGGCTCAAATAACTACTCGTTAGGTAGCTATTGAAAATTCTGTACTTTTCCACTGAATTGCATAATAGGCCATCATACAAGTCGACCTGGCTATTCAAACGTTTTCATTCAATAGAGCATAATAAACACTTTGCAATAAACACTTTGTTATTGTATAATTTTATCTGATTTGATAGAGGGATTAAAGTCAATTCCCCAAACGTCCAAGTGAAATTAGCATTCCAGTATTTTTCCCAGTCATAAAGTTATTGATTAAATCTCTTCAATATTGCTTTTGGTATTATACACCACCGGTATCTAAATTAAGAAATGAACTGACAAGTGAAGAAATCCATACATTTTATTTTAAAATCAATCAATGAGTTGAACATCTGAGGGTGAACACCAGGTAGGAGACCAGGAGAAATCATGCATTAGGAAATAATAATAATAAAAAACCAATATCGTAGGAATGGTCTATCTCTTGGGCCAGTTGTGACGGAATCCACTGCAATAGAGGGGAGTAGAAAAACAATAATTTATGAGAATGATGACAAATAAAATAGAAAACACTTGAATTGGAAGTATACTAGGCTATATTACCGATTAGATTTGCCAGCCATATAGGACATACTCCTGCCTCCAGCACCGCCTTGTTTACTCCCTTTAGGATTTTTCTGCAACACAAATGACATTCAGTAATGAGTCTTCTTCTTTATGTTATATACTTTGCATACCTTGCACAATTATGAATTCTATGTGTAGCTGTAGTACCTTTCTGTTAGGATCATGAACCTCTGTATTTGGGTCAAATTGTTCGGAATCCTTCGCTTTACCTCCTGATGGAAAAAGGCATGTTGACATGTGAGACTTGTTCTTTGTATTCATTAAGAACATAATTACAGGGGCTGTAATTCCAGAAACCCTGTGCTCGCAGTTCAACTAGATAAAATGACATACCAGAAAAAACCTTGAGCTTTGACTTGCTGTAGTCAAAGGGAGTGAAGGATTCGGGTTGGGCAGGAGGTTGTTGTGCCGCTTTCTTGGCTTTCGCCTTGGCGGCAGGAAACGCGGGTGCATCGCCTGGTGTGTCTGCGGGTTTGAGGAACTTTGCGCTGGGTTTAGGAGTTTCCTCATTCACGTCACTGTCAACTCTGTCCCTCTTCTTTCCTCCAGATGGTCCAGTCTCCTGGACAGGGGAGAGAGAACAATATGAAAACTGCAATTTGTGTGTAATTTGCCTATGTATGACTTAAGGAAGCAGGTCATTCTGATACACAGCAACTTATAGTGCCACTTTAAAGTTGGGAAATCTTACAGATATTTGTGTAACAATACTGCTCTAGAAAAAAATAAGAGACCACTGCACATTTTTCTGATGCCATCGATTGTTGAGTGACATTCGAATGAGTTGGCGATCATACTCAAATTTGCAGGGGTCTCCTCGTTTTGAATATGGCCTTCAACTTATTCGAATGTCACTCTGTAACCATAGGATGACATCCGAAAAATATGCAGTGGTGAAAAAAATTTATGCTGTCTGATGCGAGCTAGCTATTTATTTATTTATTTATCCGGTCATCTTTGGACTTCCATATTCCATTCAGTAGCTTGAGATTGCAGCACGAGTTTGATTTCGTTATTGACTTTGGGCTACAGGAAGCAACAGAGGGAAACACTAGGTAGGCTGACAGCCCAGGCTACAAACACAGGATTTATACTTCTAATAGACTAACCCAGAGATGACCGGAGCACTCAGATTATTAAATAACTTTTTTATTGCAGTACACAAAAGACTTAGTCTTGCACCACAATAAAAAAGTTATTTAATAATCTGAGTGCTCCGGTCATCTCTGGGTTAGTCTATTAGAAGTAGCCCAGCCAGTGTTTCTGATCCTGTGGTCCTGGACTGTGAGCACCGACAAGGCTTGAGCGCAAGTGACACCCCTTCTACAGGATTTATACAGTTCCTTCACAATTACTTGGTTGAACACGCACAGTGGTGTGATGTGAGGACCCCGTTCATGCTGCATAGCACTGGTCATGTTAGGGCACAAAGGCACAGTTCAGTACGCCCTCATACTAGCATAGCTTATAGGCACTTTGGCTGCGATTTTTTCACGTTTTCTCCATCCGACAGTATTCCGTGAACATGGTCAACTGAGCTGGGTGTTAAAATCCTTTATTTTTTTCCAGAGCTGTATATATAGAAATAACCATACTAAACAATTGTAAAGCCCAATTTGTAATGCAGACCATGCAAGTTATGGACAGAAAAAATAAATACTGTATATTTACTTTAACAGGGTTCCCACTCTCAATAAAACAAAAAATCCATGACTTTTCCCTGACAAAAGATCTGAATTTCTATGACCTACAGTATAATGAGCGGTACAATATACTAACAAAAGATTTCCGAGCAACCGCATAGTGTTTTAGAGCTGAACATGAATAAATGTAGCTGACTTAGCAGAGAGTCTGGCCTAGATCCATTGGCAAACGTTTATTTCGATCACTAACGTTTGGTAATGGCGTATGTTAACCACGGGGGACACGACGACAACGATAGGCTTGCAAATCAAGCGCAATCGCTCTCAGGAACACTTTTCTTATTTTCGCGTACATATGCCATCGTCAGCTCAACTTCCACTGCTACACTGACGGCAGGATGTTCCATTCAATTTTCATATTTTTAATGAAATAATAATAATATCTGGAAGGTTCACAAACGTTCCAAGTGGCAATGTATGTACTTTCTGTAAAAGGTAGATTTTTAGTAAGAAGGTTGTTTTCTAAAATGGTAGTTTACTTACCACTGCCTGTTGCCGAACAGTAACAACATTCTGAAGGGATTCTTGGTAACTTTTCTTGGCCTTTTTTCGTTCCTCTGTTAAAAAAAATAAAATAAAAGTTGCAATGACAATTGTGTTATTAGACTGTAAAACACAAGGTGGTTTTGCATTGGTGGAAATATCACATTCATACCTTTCGCTTTTTTTGCCTGCTCCCTGGCCGCCTGCTTTTCCTGGGCTTCTTTTTGCTGTTGTTCAATACTACGAAGCTTCCATCTGTTGCTAATCTGAAAAAAAGGGAAGAACAGGACAGAACATTATCAAAAGTATCTCACCACTACCAATAAGCAACACCACATTTCCACAGAAAATTACATTATGCATGAGTCATGACATTATACATTCTTGTACCAGGTAAATCAGAAATGACAAAGAAACATTGGCATACCTCATAGATCTTTGATGATGGGTCAAATCTAGCATTTTTGTTAATATGGATATTCTTCGATGGCAAGTACTACAACACAAAAAACATACAAAGAGTCATCACTGAATCTATTAACATGACCATGTCTTGTAGATACATTTTTAATAAAGCCATATTACCATTTTGAAGGGGTTTTCAAATGACGCCAAGATTCTGTGGGCTTTCTGCTGTGCCACAGTAAGTTTATCAGGCACCGTTTCAGTCACATCCTTCAACACAACAGTTTAAAGGACAAATTGTTACATCTGCAGTAAATGAGCTTGCATGACTACATTACATTTTACATAATACATTGAGTTTGACATATTCATGTTTGATATAACTACCTCAAACAGTGTAATCGTAGCTGAAGCCACAAGTCCTGCCAGGGCTTGGGCATCAGCATCATCTTGGTCTTCCTCCTCAGAGAAGAGTATTCCACGTTTAATTGGGGTTTCTAGCATATGGGACAAGGGGAGAAGGAATTCACTCACATGACATCACAGGATATTGCATAATAGCCGACAACAGATAGGAAGAGTGGGAGGCAAGGTATAAACTATACCTTGCAGAGGCCGGTCAACCAAATCACTTTCGGAGATGCGGGACGTGTCATGAGGAGAGAATAGGGAGGACTCCAGAGGCTACAGATGACACAGCAACACCGGTCAGTCATCATGTGAATGTTTAACGTACAAAAACGCACCAGATCATTTTGACTCAACAAACCTTTCTAATAGGGGTGATCACTTTGTTTTTCTCAGCCACGATTTCACTCTGCAAAAAATGCAAGGAAAGGGATTCAAAAACTATTAAGTGAATAAGGTACACATATAGGAGTAAACTCCGAGGTGGTGGGGCTCAGGATTTCTGTGAAGGAGCTCTACCTTGAGAAGCGGCATTTCTCTGGCTTGCTTCAACAGCTGGTGCAGTTCATTAATCTGCTGGCGGACCATGGGAGGGGTAGGACTACAACAGGCAATAATGCCCTGTGGCTCTCTTAAAAAAAAAAGTGTCACAGAAGTAAGTGGACTGTCCTAAAAACCACATCTCGCTGGAAATGGAGTAGGTGGAGGAAACTTACTTGGGCAATAATTCTGCAATCTTCATCAACATGTGATTGGGCAACACATAGCTGAAAACAAAGCACACAAAGTATGAACTGCACTGACTCATACAGTCATACGAGTCTACACCCTTCATATTCAGCAAATGGCTGTTCACACTCCTAAGCTGTACTAAGTGGTAGCGCAAAAAGGCATATGTTCATACATGCATACACGCAGCACTGGAAATGGAAAACCGGTACAGTGGCTCATAGGAATGTACCAGTTACCAGTGTAATGCAAACCATGATGAAACTCTTGACAATAACAACTAACCGTGTGTGTGTGTGTGTGTGTGTGTGTGTGTGTGTGTGTGTGTGTGTGTGTGTGAGAAACATACCCAGTGCTCTCATCCTCCACCCTGGACAACTTATCCCTCCATGCATACAACAGCCTGAAGGCAGTCAGCTGCTGTGTGTTGAAAACCCTCTTCTGCTTCTTGTACATATCCATGTAGGACTCCTCTGTGAAGATCGGTTTCACATATTTCTAAATGAATGGAGAGGAAAACAGAAGAATAAATCATCAGCATCACGAATCATTACACCACATAAGCACAATGGCTAGACCTGAAAACAAACTCTCGATTAAAACTGTGGACCGGTCACCTTCAAGGAGATCTCTCTGCTCCTGTTCCAGACTGCTTGCAAAGCGGACGGCAGGCCCTTGCCAATGTCCAGCAGGTCTGCCCTCAGCCGGTCGTACACGTACAGGAGATAGTGAGTATCTCCCCTGGCATACTGAAACATCTCTTCGGGCAAAGGCCTACAAGTCAAAGACAAAGTCCTACCGTCACATAACACATTTGACAATAATAGCCATCACTAAATGCAATCAACCTCAAATCTGATCACCAGTGAGAAATGGTGAATAGATACCATGTAGAGTATTCAAAGCATGTAGAAACCACTGTGGCTCCTGTTTACCGAATTCTCCAGTCAGCCAGCTGGTAGCGCTTGTCTGTGTCGATGTTGCAGAACACCTTCAGGAGATGATCCAAGGAGTTCCTACCAAGGTTGAGAGCACGTGATGCCTGATGCGTGTCAAACATGTTGACAACGTAGAGGCCAAGGTCTTTCTGCAGCCACTCAATGTCGGAGTCTGCCCCGTGAAAAACCTGAGAGGAATCATAACCATGATATAAAAATTGAGGCTTATTTTTCCAAAAATGTTTGAATATGTTCTCTGGAAATGCATATGATGAAGAATGCTTCACAATTACCTTAACAATGTTGGGATCTGTGAAACACTCATTGAGGATATACATCTCACTGCGCAATTCCAAGGTGTCTACAAGGAAGTCTTCGTCCCTTGTTGAAATTTGCATCAAGCAGGTAATGCCGAGGAAACTCCTGTAGGAATGGTGCTGGAAAAAAGAATCAGTTGTGACGTTTGGAGGCAATATCGGCATACTTCAATTTCATTCTTTGAGCAGCACAGGCCTATGTCCCTATGACACCCATCATGTCCACAAATCTAAAAGAACAACTCTTTAACAATAGTTCTCATATGACTGCTTCTACTGCATCATTACCTCCAAATCCACTGCAAATACAGTGGTTTTGCACAGCTTCTCATTCAAGGCGACCAGGTCATCCAATGTGTCTATAAATTGGCAGTTAGTCTCATCCAATGGTTTGTACATCTGTGGGCATCAAACAGAGTATGAACATCTTTATCTATATATACTTACTTACTTTTTTCATTTCCTTAGCAAGACAAACATCTCAATACTTTCAAATTAGTGGATAACAGTGGAAAAGTGAAGAACAAAGAAAAAAAAAACAGTACCTGAGGCTCTGGTCTACATTCTAAACTTTCTGGCATGGTAAGATTCTCAAGCTCATGTTGGTATGGATGAGAGAACCTGAGAGAATGAATGCCAATGTTAGACAATAATCATAACATTTCTGTCATCTCAAAAAGCAAGCTAACAAAGTGAGCAAGTCTTACATGTCCTCCATATGCTCCTGTTTTCTCTGCTGGTGGATAAAGTCTGCCAGGGCCGCAGGGACATCCAGGTCCTCTGGCCGCTGCTTGTGGAGGTGCTTATTGGTGAAATCTAAAAGAAAGGATCAGGTCAGCAGGGTCACATCGTGTCAGGCTAAAACAGACAAACTGTTTGGTTGCCAATATGCTTACATGTGGGCAGGGGTACTACGGCGTTGGGCTTCACAAAGATTTTGGGGACGAACGGCGTGTTGCTGTTGTCGACTTTGTCTTTGAACCTCATTTGAGGCCGCTGGACATTTTTGGCATGCAGAAGCCTGAAGGTCTCAGGGCTGTGACCAGAGCCGCTCCCCTGCAACGTAAACAACTGCATGAGCAACCTGATCATTGCATAATGAATTGTTTGAGTCTGATGCCTTAAGTGCCATAGTGTCATGTAAACCTTACCTTGCGATTCCAGCTGGAGACGACTATTTTGGGAGGCTGATAACCAACAGGCATGACAGGCTCTTGGGTTCTGTTGACCCCTGCAGCCTCATCAAGCAGAATGCCCTAAACAAAAGCAAATCACACCAGGTGAACAACAACTCTACCTGTTGCACAAGACACACAGAGGCAGCACTCTTATGTGTTGAATTGAAGGCATGGGAACACCGATACCTACCACTTTCTCTAGAATCAAATCATTGGCATCCACCACCAGATCAAATCGATCGTCTAGTCCCGTCAGCTTGTTGCGGTCTCGTAAGTGAGACCGACAGCCATGGTGCTGCATTAGCAGACTCATACTGGTAACCAAGCAGAAAACACAGGCTTTAGTAACCACACTGATCAAAGCACAGGTCCATAACCCATTATACTGCATGCAACTAATGTAAGTAGCTGTGAACGCTTCATACACGCATAAATTATGCAAACATGAAACAACTGTTTGTAGTGATAACGTCTTAAATGCCCACCTATGAAGAATCCGGTCCCCTTGCGTGGCGCAGAATTCCTGGAATCCTGGAAAGCTTCTGTAAAAATCATATTCATCTCCAGCTTGGGGCAGGGCTGCAGCAGCTTTTGTGGCTGCGACAACAGTTCCCAAACCATGCTGTTGAAACACATCAGTCTTATATATTGATCATGGTAATGCATGAGAATTTATGCCGATTACATGAAGTAAGTGTTACCATTGTGACTGACAATAAAGTTAGCATTATAGCTATCCGACACTAGCCTGCATTTGCAACGGATTCGCTTGATGCACTTTACAGTGCGGATTTTGTGTCACTGTGTCATTCGAGGTTAAAAGAAAATGTTTAGTACTGTTGACATGACAAGATATGAAAACATGTTAGAGGAAAAAAAATACTTAGCTAACTAGCTAGCAATTGCATCCACGTTGTCTTACACACACAGCAAGCCAGGCACTTTGACAAGCCGTGGACTGTCAACACAGTATAAGCAATGAAAAACTGTTTGCCTAACCTTGACAAATGAATCGACATCTTTGAATCCTGGACAAAACTCATTTGCATCGGTCTCGGAGTCGTCATTTAATGTGGAATTGCCACTTTGTTTGTCTCTACCACCTCTACTCGTGGAGGCGGCCATGTTTCTGCGTTGAGCTGAAATCGCGAGAGACGAGAGTTCACTGCAAGGTAGGCCTAGATTTTGCTCAGCCTGGCTGACACCATAGGCTGACACACACTTATCACTGCAAAATCACTTTTGAAAGCATGTTTGTGTCCACGAATATACTACAGTTCATACCTCGAGAATTGGAGATAAATGAAAAATGTACAGGTTTTTCCTTTACAAATAGTTTATAGAATAACTTTAGCTAATGTTTTGCCCATCACTGTGCCATCGGGGATGAACACATACAACCAATGACAACACTACTGATGGGACCTGGACATCGCTGTACTAGGTTATCCAATAAACCTGCTTATCAGTTTTTTGTATGTTGTTTCCCCCCCCCCCCCTCAGAAACCCCAGACACATCCAAAGCCTCCTGTAAATGTGTGTGTGTGTGTGTGTGTGTGTGTGTGTGTGTGTGTGTGTGTGTGTGTGTGTGTGTGTGTTTGTGTGTGTGTGTGTTAATTATTATGACAGAAACAATGTCATCCCATTGAAGCCGCAGAGTTCTTGGACAGAACAAAATAGGTTTCATCACAATTTGTACATCCTTGCATGGACTCACAGAGCTTTTAATGTTACTGAATACTCCAAGTCACATACTTTGGGTAAACATTTTCTTTTCAAAGTTTCTGACTTTGACTTTCAAACTCTGCTGAGACTAACTTTTAGTAAGGAAAAATTATGTCTCAAATGATAAGAGAAGGGTTCCATTCCTATAGGGCCTAGTTGACATTCTCAAGCACAAGTTTGCCTGGAAATATATATTATTATTATTATTACTATTATTAAACATATTAATTTCTTTATGAGGATTTTTTCATCTCAGTATAAAAGTGCTTCCCTTCAGGACTGAAGCTTTCTTCACTGTTTTCATTGTGACAAGATCAAGTTTCAACATATGATTTGTTTCCATATAGCCTACCTCTTTTTACTCACCAAGATGTCAAATAATGTAGTTGACGATGTATGTTAATGGCCCAAATTGAATTGGATCATCGGTAAGCTATATATTTTTCAGAGTTTTTCAGTGTCCCAAACCCAGCTTGGATGTAAATGAATTGGTGTTGAATGTAATGGTAGTTAACTGGTACATAGCGGTGCAGTAGACACATGTATGTGTGTTAGGTAGGCCATTTTTCACATAGATATCTGTTTGTCAAAGTCAGTCATGCTGTCGGTATGAGAAAACCCCTGAAAACAATCAGTGCTACCTAGCTCAGGTTGCTGCAGCTGACAGTTAGAACAGCCATGCAGTTATTTGGGACACAATTTCAAAAATGACCCCATAGCACTATGGCTGCCTGGCTTCTGTAGCTGTTAGTAAGGATGGTCAAAAATACATCAAAATGTATTTTAAAATGAGTATTTTACACAATATAGTATTTTTGTATTTTGAAAGTACTAAAAATACTCACAGCATGATATCACTTTGCAAACCTTAAATGTCTTTCAATTGAATATTTTCCTTCATCAGTACATTGAGTGTGTTGATTAAGTGAAGTGTTTGAGCGCAACTTTTCTCTGCTTACGGAACATGCCATTACCTGCATTGGATGATTAAAGTTATCAATATTGTGATACACAACAAGTCTGGGTAAATCATTAAGCAAATTCATTTTTCATTACGCCACTTTAAGTGATAGGCTACATGGGGCAACTTGTTGCAGGTAAAATCACATAACTGGTTCCGTGTGTTCCACTTGGATGATTAAAATTCTTAAGAAACTTGGGGTGCGTTCCTAAATTTAATCTGACACACTCTGGACGCTCCAGAGAGTGTGAAGCTCTGAATAAACACTTGATAATTCCAAATGTACGACTGGTTAGGTGAGCTCGAAGCCCTCGGAGTGGCAAACTAGGAATGCACCCTTGAGGTCGGTGTGTGTGTGTAAGCAACATACACGTTACTCTTCCTGCACTGGAACATCTTTCTGAACTCAATGTTCTGATCACAACAACTCCGGCTGCATTTAGTGTTTTGCACTTTTACACTGTCACTACAAAAGGCATTTTCTTCAACAAAATAAAATACAAATGACAACATACTATTTTACATTTGAAATGCTTGTGTTGTGTTTGTGTTTATGCCAATTTGACCGCTTTGCTATGTTGCCCACCCAAAATTTCTACCAACCTACCCAAATTTGTAGTCTAAAACCGGCTCTGACCGTTAGTAGTAAATATCATCATGTTCATAAATCTGACAACACCACAACTGAGTTGTAAGGAGTGGATAGGAGCTGTTGTCGGTGGAGATTAGCTAGGCAAATGCTACTACTAGCAGCATATAAAGCATCAGTAACTCTTGGCCATGTTCATTTTGTTGAAGTACTGTAGGCCTAGCTGTTAGAGGATTGGAGACCCCTGTTCTAAACTTTTAAGTTGAAGTTGCTATAGAGCTCTGGAGTCATGCACTCCATTATTTACTTACTCACCTCCTTGGAGTACTTCTAGTGTTAATGTTAATGTTTTGTTAATAATGCATTCTCCTGGCCCAATATTAAGATTTCTACATGAAAAGGCACTGAAGTAAAACCTTTACTAAGATTTATTATTTGTATGACACAAGAAAATGGATTGGTATGGATGAAAAGACATTCAGTGCAGTCATATATTTTTTGAGACATTGAACGTATAATGTATATCATTATAGTAGAGCATGGCACCATACTGAAAAGTTCCAGGAATGAATGAATGAATGACAAATCATTTATTCATCATTTATTCATAGTCAACATATGTGTAATCAAGTCTCTCCATTCATATTGTGCATCAGTTAACCTTCAGTTAACCTTCAGTTATGAGATATTAAGTTAATAAAAGTTTGAAATACTTGAAAATGTCTTATTAATTGCAACACATCATCGCTAGTCTATAAAGCAGACTCATTTCTCCTTGAATGAATTATGGCCACTGTAGAAATATTAGCAAAGGACAAGGACTGCAAAGCAAGGCTTGAGGTGCTCCTCTACCAAAATGGACACCTGCAATTAGAGAGGAAACAAACATTAATCCATATGACCATATTACGTTTCACAACACACATAATCTTAACAATGTGCATGTCTCAGCTGCTAGCCTGCTACATGCTAGTTATGTCCATAATACAAACCATCCGATGTAGCACTGGCACAAGTTCTCATGCGATGTTGCTTGCTTAATTAGAAGCTCCACTTGGGTCGGCACATCCAACGTCTCGTCGTGAGAGAAATCCCGACCTAGTGAGTGAGAGAACAGAAGTATGAATTTCACACAGCAGAGGCAGGAGTTGCATAACGGCTGACTTTTAGTCAAAGTGAAGTGGCACAAGAGCAGATATTTGACTAGTTCTAAATGTTGTCTAAAATGGAGCTCTGAAAAATAACAGCCTTTCCCTGAGGCACAGAATAGAGACGGAACTCACCAGTCAGCTTGTCTCGCACCCGGTTGATGATCTGGATGGCTTTTTTGTTCAGAGCCTCGGGCTGTACAAGGCCATCACCAACTGACAGGGGATGAGAGACAACATCAATGTTTCCATTTTGTTCAGGGAAATTTTTCAGGGAAATTATTATTCAATACAGAAATAGGCTGGTTATTCCGTATATCGCTTTGTCTAATAAAACAGGATGACATGGAGCTCAGGAATGAAAGCTTGTGATAATAGTTTGGGTTCAGCTTCTGCTTTCATGACACAAACAACAGACATCTGACAAGTTGAGGCCTTGACTTTTATTTCCTAATCATCCTTGGCAACTCTCATGAAAGAGCATGACCAAAGGTCATTCATATAATCCTATAAACCCATCCTTTCCCCTAAACTTCTAGCACTTCAAAAATTGCTTGTACTGGACACAATATTACGCATCCAAATGGCAATTTAAAGGGTGTCATTTCTACTAAATTGGATTTATTGCTCTGAGCCACAACATCTCTCAGCTCTGGTTACGCTCCCTGAGGTGAAATGGAGGTTGTGTGTGCTCTGATTTGAATCCTAGCTCTGCTCTATTAGTATGGGTACGGCCTCCTTGCAGGCATGCGATAAGGAGCGTGTGTGTGTGTGTGTGTGTGTGTGCGCTCGAGCCGCTGACTCACTGAAGGAGTGGATGGATTCAGGCACGGTGGTTCCTGGCTTCTTGTGGGTGGTCTCGCCGAGATCGATGCCGTCCAGCGCTTCTGTGGGGGTCACATCAAAGACAAGCACCATTGGGGGGTCACACACACACACACACACACACACACACACACACACACACACACACTTGTCAGCAAAAGGCAATTGGACATACACTGATGTGCCAACCCTACCCCCTTTAACTCATCTACCTCTTGGCAGTGAGGACTTACCCACGGATTGTCCAGCGGAGTAGGAGTCGGTCCTGTTCCTGGATCGCTTGTTTCCTTTGGTGTTGGCTGAGGAGGAGGAAAAAAGTTAAGAAAGGCATGAAAGAGTGTTAGAAACAGAGGTCGGATTTTGTAGTTCCAAGTTGCCAGGCGCTGTAGTTTGGAACTGGTAACCAGAATGAGAGAGGTGGAAAACTGAGAAAACAAGCAAGATAATGTGGAAATATCAATATGGATTGTGCTTGAAGTGTCACACATAATAACGGCGGGCCTTACAGGCACAGTCAGGCACAACTTAATCAGGGCCAACACACTGGCTGCTATCTCCACTCTGACAGCCAGGTTAGCAACGTGAAAACAGCACAGCTGGCCTGGATGTCCTCTCAGCTGTTGGGAGATGCATCTCTGACACCTACTGGCTACTGTGTTAAATGTCACTGGAGTGCCGTGCAAAGGTCCTGTAATGAATCGAGAGACGTACTGTCCATCAGCCTCCAGTTGAGTAAGGGGTCGTACACGAAGGCCTCCAGCACGGCCATGACACTGTCTCTGTGTTCCCTCAAGACCTCCATGACCGTGTGGCACGTGATCCTGTAGTTGCCGTCCAGGCCGGTCACCTGCACAGAGCGAGAGACAGAGAGAGAGAAGACAGACAGGTGAAGAGAGAGAGAGAGAGAGGGAGGGAGAGAGAGACATGAAAGTCACTCTGTTCTTTCAAGGACACTTTCATTTACGAGCATTGTCATTCTACCCATCTGCAAGCTACCCATCTGCAATTTGTAATCAATTGAACTGGCTACACCAGACAAGAGAACGCTGTGTACATTCGGAAAAATTAGACCAGTCTTCTAAAACCATTTCTACATTTCATAAGGCTTCAGTTGCAGTACCGGTGTACCTGGTGCCCAGAGAGTTGTAAAATATTGTAACAACTAGTAGTCCCACCCGTCTATAGTTCTATATCCTTTTTTGTTTAACTGATTACCTGACAGGAGATGTGAAAAGAGTGGTGTGCATCTTACCTCCATGGCATTAGTCAGCATTCTGGTCAGTCTGAAGGGGATTTTCTCAGGGAATTTCTCCCTCGTCATGGCAACCTGAGAGATAAATAGAAAATGTCATATTAAATACAGAATAGCAATTATACACATGCTATTATAAACACCACAGGATATATATAAAACAAAAAGACATCATTTACCTCAAAACAATCACCAAAGTCTATGTGGAGGATCTTTCCACTGAGCCTATCCAACATCAGGTTGGATGGATGCCTGAGGAAAAAAATAATATGTGATTGTCAGCTGATTTTTCCTCTACCTGAATCAGTTCGATACAAGATAAGTGGTAACCAGAAACCAGCCGAGGAAGTATTAAAGTAGATTTTCTGCAATAAATTGTCACATGTACACAAACCAGCTCTCACCTATCTCCCAGTCCCAAGATGTAGCCAACCATAGACATGACAGCTAAGGAACGTGTGTAGTTTGTCCGCCTATCAAACCAAACCTAAGAGAGAGAGATACAGACAATATAAATAGCTCCTCGCCAGAAACAGAAACTCCTGGCCGTTAAGGACATCAAAGATCTCTGTGAAAACCTCTAAGCTGAAATGAGGCTTGATAAAGAGTACATGATGCAAAAATTAATTACAGGAATGTGTGCTGACGAGCACATATAATTTCGACAATTTGACTAAAGCTTATACAGATGATCTAGTGTGAAAAACTTTCGCTTTCAATTTATGTGAAATCCCTGTGAATATGTTGATGTTGAAGATGACGGGTATGAGTTGGCAAAGCTGGCATGTGTGTATTGGTGGCATGTGTGTGGGCTTGGGGAAGCTAGTGTAGGAGGAGGCCCTGTACCTCTGAACTGGGACTCTTGAGCCACAGCAGCTTGGCCAGGTCGTCCCCAGCCGTGTTGTTCACAGCGTGCTCAAACACCTCCACCTTCTCCATCAGGGTCAGGTGGTCGTAGTCTGGAGCCATCTAGTCAAACCAAAACAAACCTTTATTAAGGACTGTTTTTAAAAAGCAGCTCATGAAATCTCACACACACAAAAAACACTGCATTGCATGTTTGTTTATGTTTATGGTGTTTGGCTGATGGTTTTGTCCAAAGTGAGTGTTTGTGGGTGCAAGTCCACAGAGATCCCGCTCACCCTGAGCATGATACGGTGTTCAATGTTGAGCAGGATCTTCTTCTTCTCACGATAGTCTCGGATGAGGGCGTGGAGTGTGTCACAGTGAGGCACCCAGCCGATCAGACCGGAGTTGGTGGACAGAGGAATCACTGCGTACCGCTGGATGCTAACAAACAGAGGAAAACGAAGTTGACAATTTTACGATTTCAGTTAAAATCATGCAGATGTTACTGCAACGCAGTTCATTTAGGGGAAATGGTTATTGAACTGGCATC
>NC_085000.1:29233187-29243187 GCF_963854185.1 Sardina pilchardus | reverse complement strand
GTGTGTGTACAGTAAGCCAGTCAAGCGACTACACTACACATTAGTAAAGGCATGACACCGATGCCACGACTATGGTATGCACTTGGGATGAGTCCCAGTAAGGAAATGCTGATACAGAAAAGTGACAGCGAGAGAGTAAGTCGATAGCGCTCATGAGTAATAAGCACCAGCGCTACATCTTGGGCATATCTCAGATAGTTGCATGTGTGTGGTCCCCATCATCACCAAACTCCTCCGCTACGCCACACACTCTTCCCTCTGCTCTTGACTTGTGGAGCTCCCTCCCTCCCCCTCTGGAGACGCTCGGGTAGACCAAACACCGGCGGTCTCCGCTAAGACTCCACCATTATCTATCCATTTAAAGTCTATCCATTATCGGGACTTCCATCGCAGGGACATTAGTCTAGACTGTCCTAGATTCCGAGGACGGTTCCTTGAGAACAACCTAACAAAGTCATTCAAATATGACTAGTCAGACAAACAAACGTGGAATTAGTTTCGTCTGTGGTCCAAAACCATTCCTGTAAGAGACTGTTGTTAATAAGCACTGATGGCATTTACTGTTGCGATAATCGAGTGTGAGAGATGAGTATATTATTATAGTCAGAGACCGCAAAAGATTTAGAGGGTTTACTTTCTAACTGGGGAATAAGGAATGCTTTGGATCAGGGGGCAGACATCTGTCATACTTAAGCACGATTATAAAATCTGTGGAGCGAAGAACCATTGAAATCGCTTTTCAATTACACGCAGAAAAGAGTACACTACGTTACTGACAGAGAGGGGGTGGGAGAGGGGCTGCCCCTGTGCTGCCAAAGCGCCTGTGTTTTCTTCCCGAACGCATCAATAATGGCGAAAGTGGCAGGCGATGGTGTTTCCGAGCAGCGCAGTCGGTCCTTGGCTGTTTTTCGTTTCCCGGGCTGATGGAGCGTGCGTTTGCGTGTGTGTGTGTGTGTGTGTGTATGTGTACGGGGAGAGGGAGAGAGGGCGTTGTATTACAGCCCTCGCCGGGTCTCCAGGGAAGTGACAGCTCCTGCCGGGCAACCACAGGAGCAGGGGGCAGCCAGCCAGTGGGCCAGTCACACACTCCGGTCCCACGCTGGGCTCTGCGCGGCTCACATTAGGGGGAAAAAATGCTCCGCAGAGTTATGTAACCCACACCCCAATTGCTTTTCAGACCGCATGACAAAAAAAAAAAAAAAAAGAGAGAGAGAATCTGATAGGGATTTTTATTTCTTCTCAGCGACAGAGACCGTGGAACCCGTCGTTTTCATCGCAACATTCGGGCTTCATGGAAAGTATGAGCTGTAGTGGAACGATGGGGGTTGAGTGTTGCCTGTAGTCAAGCCATATCGAAGCCGTGCTGATGTGTCTGGCTTCTCTTCTAAGCAAATGAGAGGGAGGGACAGAAATAATGGCCATTTTTATGGGGAGGGCCGCCACATCACTGTCAAACCAGGTGTGTGTCATTCCCTGTGTGAGACAGATCTGAGGGGGGAAAGTGTGTCAGCTTGTCTGGTGGGACGGGTGGAAGAGATGGCCCTGACACGACGCACTTCACTACTTGCATTCCACAGATACTGGGAAACCTTAGCGACATGCTAGGTTTATGGAAAACATAACACCTCCACGTCAACCGCAACTCGCATTTTTTTTCCCTTTTTTTCTCAGAAGCCTCAACTACAGTACGGGTATTTACGAGTCGCTGCTTGAAACTTAATTACAAAGTTTCATGTTAGAGGTGAATCTGGATTGGAGAGATTGGCGAATTACGATGATTTCCTATTTCGAAACGTCTCTTCAGCAGTTCTACAGATGTATGTCCTGCGTCTGAATGGTGTGCCAAGTCCTGCACGAGCTGACATGACAGAGTGGAGTCGGGATGAAATGGGAGAATTACCATGAAAGCACACGGGTGCACACACACACACCACGAGCCATACGCACCCAAAACACAGCCATAAAGCTCTTCACTGTTTATTGCAAGTAAATAAACATAAGTCACAGTGTAGTGTAATACGCTCCGATGTTGTACATAGTAAATTTCCCCCCAAAAATCATCGCCGTCTGCCCTCTCTGATTTAAGACTCCCCAGAGTCCTCCCTTATTTCATTTCTCACCGCGACGGGACGGGAAATTAGAAGGCTGGATTCTGAGGGCCATTAATAAGTGGGATTCCTCCGTTTTAGTGGCCTAATTGAAATCAACACCAAAAAAGCGCACTTTGTGAATACGACACGGTAGGGTGCATGTCCTCCACTCCAGCCTAGAGCACAGCTACACCATCGCTTTAAAGAGCCTTGATAAGCCCTCTCACACATGGAGAATAGCGCAACAGTAAAACGCGAGAGCTGGCACGCCGATAGACGAGGCGTGTTGACAGACGCTGGGCTCGCGGCCTGGGCTTGAAAGCGCTCGCTAACGGGAGCTGCGAGCTCTAAAAGGGATGAGGGTGCGGGAAAGAGTGCCTTGCGGGTGAAGACGTAGATACACCAGACAGCCGGGGCGTGACTGGGACCAGTGAGGAGCTGTTGGCACTGGGGTGCGGAGAGCTCACGGGAGACGCTGCCTTCCAGCACACCTGGAGAGCCCACATTGTGCGCCAAGCCAGTTTTATACAGGGATAATTAACTGAACTGTACAGGGCGCGAGCTATCCTCGAAAGAGCATGTAAGGGACTAATCGACTCTGCTGTTTTTTTTTTGTTTTTTTTTTGGCGTTGTTGTAGCGTCAGGCGCCTCCAGCGCTTGGTTGCACCCGAAAGGGGTTGCGAAGGCTGGAGAGAATGAATGCAAGGGCGGGGTATGTGACCTGGCTGGGTTCACGGTCAATGGAAAAGAGCGAGAACACTCTGTTCGCAAACTCCACTCGGGGGCAAAGCACCAAGTGAAAGGCGAAACCCTGTTTGACTATAAAATTCCTCAAAGCATTGTACGCACACACATCCTCTCTCTCTCTGTCATACACACACACACACACACACACACACACACACACACACACACACACACACACACACTCTTACACACTCACACTCGAAATGAAACAACCACCGTTAAACAGGCGCATAATCACTGGGTTTGTAAACTGTTTACCTAATCGTCATGGTTTCACCAACAAGCTGTGTGGCAGAGTGTACTAACAATGATCACACCAAATGCAAATGCTTTGGAAATGATGCTTGATACTTCTCTAATGGACAGTCTGCCAGTCATTAACAGCATCTTTCAGACCACCAAAGCCCCAATATTTTTCTTTTGAAACAAAGGTGTTTAGACAGCATGTGAACATGTGAACTCATGTGGATTTAAGGTTGATTTTACACCACAATAAACACGCTAATTCATCATCATTGTGAGAGGAAGTCAAATGATGAACGATGATTACTCATCACGCCTACTGCGTCATGCATTATTTATTTACGATATTTGATATCGTGGGGCTGACAACTTGTGTAAGCACTATCAAACGCAAATTAACCTTGACCAGCTGCTTGGCCCTCGAGTGCTGTCGGCTGGCAGAGGATCTTTCGCGCTGGCCTGTGTGTGTGGGTCTGATGATCAATGATGCCGGGCCCTACCGGTGATGTTAGGTCACGAAGAATGCACGGTCGTGCATGTACACACCTCGGAGCTTGGAGATCAGCCACAATGGGTTAGAGCATATGTGTGGAAGTATCAGGGAGGGAAAGACATCCCGTAGAGAGGGGAGAGCACTCACCTCATCCGACCTCTAACCTGGGCCTGTGGGGCCGCAACGCCAAAGAGCCACGCCCAGTTTCCCTCTCTTCCTTTGCTAGTTACAGTATCTGCTCTTATACAGTATCAATGTGTGCATCAGTGTGCGTGCGCGTTTGTGTATTGTGTCTGTGCATATGAGCTTACACCAGTGATCAGCGGATCAGTGACTTGCTGTATTTGCTTGTGTTTGTGTCAGTGTGTCTGTGGGTGAAACCTCAGTTCCATTGGTACATGGTGGTGGTCAGTGAGGTTCTCCCCTCAAAGAGCTTTTGGGTGCCTTGATTAACGCTCTATCTAAATAAGCGTTGTTGTTGTTGTTGTTGTTGTTGTTGCTGTTGTTGTTGTTGTTACCTGGCCATGAGTTTGTGCAGCTCCAGTTTGTGCTGCTGGTCCTCGGCGGCGATGGCATGCTGTGCCTGCTGCTGCATGCCCTGCACAAAGTGCTGCATGTGCTGGAAGGCATCAATCTGCAGGACAGGGTTGGCAAGGCAGAGAGAGAGAGGGAGGGAGGGAGGGAGGGAGAGAGGGAGAGTTAAAGTCAAAATGTGACTGATATATGGCAGACGCTTTTTTAACCAAACACAACACAAATGCGCCACAGCAGGTCGGACCCGTTGTCAGTCGGTGACGTTGCCATGGCTCCACCACACCTGCATGATGAGAGATGGAGTGATGGTGGCTATGGTGAATGCTCTACAGCATCACACACACTGGGCAGAGAGAGCCGAGGGGTTGCACAAAATCACACAATACATTTCAGGTGTCATGACACTCAGGGCACTGGCTACCTAGTAAGCAGGATGGAGCATTGAAGTTCCACATGCTCGTGCAATGGAAATGACATCTGCACTCTTTTGGGATTGTGGGAGAGTTTGGTCTTGCGATGAGAGGCCAATTACTTAGTAGTTGGACAATGCTAGCACTTCATCCTTTCACTGGTTTTTGTCAACCCTGAAGGCTTGTACATTCACAGGCCATTTACAGACTTTTATCACACAAATATTGCCTGTCCTTGCCAGTGACTGTATTACTTTGTCTGCCGTACATTTTTTCCTGTTTATATGTTATGTGCATTTGGTTCAAAGCTCCACACGAAATTTCAAAGCAATTGCTAAAACATCTTGCACATGATGTAAGACTTATCTTAACTGACCATGTAATAGTTTTAACATTGCAGCTTGGACAGTGTACAGTATAGCAAGAGGTAGAGCCTTTGGACTGCACATTTGTTTTGTGTTCAGTGTGGCCTTTGTGAATTTGACTTTGCCTTCATCTATATCTTCACATGATTGTACAGAAATTGCTCTGGGAGAGCAAGGTTGGGCTATAACACACAACACATTAAGGGTTGTACTTCAGCTGAAGTAGGTACTTTGTAAGGAGACATTACCTATGCAGATTTATGAATGTTTCTTATGGCCTCAGTCCTAGGCGTTAGCCTCTCCAGCAACCGTTACTGGAGATTTAGCTTTGTTGTTCCACCATAAGCTTTTACTATGCAGTAATGACACGGCCTTGATCCCCGTTACCAAAACATGCCCTGTGCGGTTTCCATGGAAAAAAAACGGCTTCCAACACTCCGAGGAGCGCCAAGTCCTGTCTTCGAGAGCCGCGGCCCGGCCAGACTTTTTTCCGGCTCTTATCTAACTCGCACCGGCTCTGCTGATTGACTCCCGGGCCTTGATACGACAGGGGGCCCGGCTCGGTGTGTGTTTTTGTGTGTGTCTGGAAATACTAAGTGTGCAGTCCGGCGGCGGTTCTTAGAACGGAGCCTGTTGGCCCGAGCTCTGTGTTGCCGTAATCACCTCTCTCTGTGTGTGTGTGCTTCACACACATTTGGGGTCTTACTCGCTTGTTTATGAGGATGAGGGAGGGAGCAGGACTACAGAGCAGGAGTTTATGATTCCCGTGGAGTGCTGCGGACTAGCCAGGAGAGAGAGAGAGAGACTAGATAAAGGAAAGAGAGTGAGAGAAGAGTGAAAGAGAGTGAGAAAAAAGAGAAAAGAGAGACAAGAGAGGAAAGAGAGATACAGCAAGAAAGAGAGAGAAAGAAAGAGAGCCCGAGAGATGAGAGAGAAAGAGAGCAAGAGACAAGGAGAGAAAAGAAAGAGAGTGAGAGAACAGAGAGAAAGAGAGCACAAGAGAAAAGAGAGAAAAGAGAGAGAGAGCGAGAAAAGAAAGAGAAAAGAGAGAGAACTGGGCTGAGAGCTGACACTGACAGAGACGGATGATGGTGGTGGGAGGAGGAGAGACGCAGATGAGCCTCTGGCTCGGCTTGCTGCATCTGTCTGTCCGTCTGTCCGTCTGTCTGTCGGTCGGTCTGTTTGTTTCTCCGTCTCTCTGTCACTCGGTTGCCTGTGACCTCAGCCCTGCTGGATGTGGGACAGTCCCGCCACGGCCGACACGCCGACACATGTGTGCTCGCCCACACCCTTACACTTACGTAATCCCCCGCAGACATAACACTTCACTAATGAGCTCGAGGAGACCAGAGACGCTCCCAGACAGAGAGATGGAGAGGGAGAGAGAGAGAGAGAAAGACAAAGAAAGAGACGAAAGTAGAATATGAAGAATGAGATAGAGAGAGAGAGAGAGAGTGAGAGAGAGAGACAAAGAGACAAAAGCAGAATAAGAAGAATGAGAGAGAGAGAGAGACAGAGAGAGAAAGAGAGAGAGAGAGGGGAGAGACAAAGAAAGGGATGGGAGCAGAGTATGAAGAATGAGATAGAGAAAGAAAGAGAGTGAGAGAGAAATGGAATAGAGAAAAAAGGCAGGGGAAGATGGAAAAACGACAGAAGGAAGACACCTCTGTCTGTCTGCGTCTGTAGTGAGTGTAGTGAGTGGGTGGCCTACTGTACCTTGCGGGTGCTCTTCCACATGTACTTCATGTAGGCGTAGGTGACGTGGGGATGCGCCGTGGGCAGGGGATGGTCCAGCTGCTTGGACGGGTCAACTCCCAGCAGGAGCACCAGGGTCTTGTGAGCCAGGGCCTTGACGCGGAGAGAGGGAGAGAGAGAGGGAGAGAGAGAGATGGAGTGAGTGCGAGTGAAAATGACCAAAGATAAGCGTGGAAAAAAAAAACAACAGAAGAAACATAAGAAGGTGCAAGGAAGGGACACAGGCACGTGGGAGACGAGTGAAAAACACATTTCAGGGTGAGCTAAAGGTCTCTGCCTGTTATCCTCTTAGATCTAGCACACCCATCCATCTATCCATCTCCCTATCCATCCATCCATCCATCCATCCATCCATTCCTTCATTCATCTGCCTGTGCCACAGGCCCCAGCAGGTCTGTCTGAACCCTGGCTGTATAAATAAACAGGGGAGTTAGCACACCGGGCCTGCGGCTGTAACGTGAACCACCCTCCCCGCCTTAACCCTGATGAGGGAGGGGAGAGGGGAGAGGGGAGAGGGGAGAGGGGGTAGGGTCTCCACAACACTCCAGTCATTCAGCCTCTCTCTCTCTCTCTCTTTCATTCCTCCATCAGGAGCTCACTCTCCTTCAATCACAATCTCCCCTCTTCCTTGCAGTTGGCTTCTACAGCCAATTCTCTCTCCCTTTCTTTCTCTCTCTCTCTCTCTCTCTCTCCCTCTCCCTCTCTCTCGCTGAGGTCATATGTTTCTGAAGCGAGAGGAGGGAGACAGAAAGAAAGGATGAGTGAACGCTGGAGGAAAAGGGGGAAGGGACGGGTAAGGGGGAGGCGGAAGGGATGGGGGGGGGGGGGGGTGTAAGCCCAACTTTCCACTTAGCATGGATCTCTTCCAATCAGCTATAATAATATTTACGCTGAATGCGGACGGCAGTAATGGGGGCCGGCGTAAACGGACGGGCGTGTTTGAAGTGCCCCAAACTCCTGTGGCAGGGAGAAAACCCCACAACTCTCGTCTCTGGAAGCGTCTCCCGAAGGCGACCCCGCTGGCATGCCACAGTCTCTCAGCCTAATGGGACTTTTATGTGTTTATGCCAATTTAACAAGTATAGAGACTCCCTCATTACAGCATACTTTCAAGCTTACAGCAACCGTGCTATTTGTTACTAAAGTTGCGGACTTCAATGGTAGCTTGGCTGAGAGCGCGCCAACGGAAAAGCCATCCATCTTCTTTTTCGATGAAATAAAAAAAAGGGTCTTTTCCCAACAGCATAATAATGTTCTGCACTGGTGTGTCTCATTTGTCCGTCTAATAATACCAAACGCTTTCCCACAAAAGCGCTAATGTGTTACATCATTTTAGCTCAAGAGAAAAAAATCGGGATTGGTTGTCAGTACCATCTGTCCAGTCTGCTCCCTGACGTCCTCGTGGTGTCCACTCACTAGGCGCCCGCTCTTGCCACACAGGCTGGCGTACTTAAGCCAGGTGCGCATGTCTTCGTGCGGGTTGATGACCAGAGAGCGCACCATCAGGATACGCTGCCAGTCCTCCACGATTCGCTGGCAGCCCTGCAATACACACACACAGACACACACACACACACACACACAGAGAGAGACACACACAAACACACAGTGTTCAGCCAAAACCCTGTAGTCAGCAACAGTTCCATTCAATACAATTTCATCTACACAGCACTCCTACCAAGGAGCGCGGTCTTAATGCTTTCACCAACCAGAGCCCCCTAAAAGGATGTTTATAGTGCCAATGGTGAGGACTGAGTATCCCATAAGGAACACTCCACGTGCCTAGGGTTGTTCCCCGAATGTTAACTCTGATAGGAGATGGTCTGAATCGCTGGGCACTTTTTCTCATGTCTGTAAAATACATTGCAAGTGAAGCCCCTGCAGTTTGCGTATAGGAAGTGCGTGGAACGTTGGAATGCCATAAATACACAGAGAGAGAACACCGTGATGTCTGTCACGTCAACTAATGGTTCCTTCAGTGTGTTTATGTGTGTGTGAACGTATGCAGGTGTATATGTGTGTATGTGTGTGTGAAAGGATATATGTGTTTGTGTTTGGACGTGCGTGCGTGACGGACTCCATCTTGTGAGGACATCAGTCTTTTATGGCACACAGCTCTCACGTGAAGTGAAATGTAGGGTACAGATACTCACTCCCTCACACACACACACGCGCACACACACACACACACGCACACACACACTCGTGCACGCGCACAGAGCACTAGTGATCTCTGCTTCAGTTTGGACGGCAGCAGGCGTATGAGCTCAGTCCTGTAAATCAATCTTGGAGAGTGCTGTCAGTAATCTGCACTCTGCTGTGGTCATCAACATCTGTGAGTATGAGAGAGAGAGAGAGAGAGAGAGAGAGAGTGTGTGTGTGTGTGTGTGTGTGTGTGTGTGTGTGTGTGTGTGTGTGTGTGTGTCTTCCATCTGACTGGTGGCCTTCTGAGTGGAAAAATCTGGGACAACTGGGGTTGCGATTTAACTCAAGACACTGCAGGCCCGAACACATTAAGACAAAGACAGACAGAGCAGAGAAAGAGAATAAAGAGGAGAGAGAGAGAAAAAGAGAGGAAGAGAAAAAGAGAGCTAGAAGAGCCTACAGAAAAAGCAAATATGGCCGTGTTGGGTCTGTGTCTAGGCAACGGGACAAGCCGTCCTCTGTTGTACTCCGAACAGGCCCGTAAATGTCAGTCCCGGGTGCGGGAGATGAGGCTGGAATGCCGGAGAGAGGCCGAAAGCCCGACTGCAGCGCGCCATATTGCTGCCTTGGCTCCGCACTGTCCTAATGGATTTTGAATGTCCCCGCTATTCGGCTTCAATTCACCGACGGATCTTTTTTTTTGTCTTCCGTCTGGAATAAGTAACGCACATTGCGTCGACACATTAGGAGATGTAACCTCTGTCGTGCGAGGCTATGCCTGATCGCGACTGACTCACTGACTCGCTGACACTTCACTTGAAAGGCTGCCTATCGACGCCGTCGCAGTCGACGAGCAAAACGGCCTGGCTTCTGTGCGCTGCGTTTGATCATGTTCACGGGAATTTCGTCGCAATCCGGCTTTAAAGGGATACGGCGGAAAGCCCTGCAGGGCAGTTGTTCGTAACGCCGTGTACGGAGTGCTGGGAAGTGGGGGATTGGCAGCGGCTGCTGCTTTCGACTCCAGGTGGATTTGCGGAGTGGAGCACTGCAGGGGAAACAGGTGTCAGCACCTTAATGGCAGACGATCTTCAATCGGCCCCATGTGCTTGGTGGAAATACACTTCAGAGAGGGGAGGAGGAGAGGTTCACGTGCTTGTGTGAGTCTGTCTGGGAGTCTGTGTGTATGGGTATCTGTGTGTCTGTGTGTATGTGTGCTTG
>NC_085000.1:29165687-29228187 GCF_963854185.1 Sardina pilchardus | reverse complement strand
ACAGCACATAAACCCTTCATTACATCAAGCACTGCGGAATATATCAACACACACTGGAACTATAGGCTGGGGGCTTCGGTCGTATTTCAGGACTTCATTCAGCACTTCAGGCTAAAGACAAGCCCATCTGTTCTCAGTCAAAAAGGGCTTTTGGTAGAACAAAAAAAACCAGTACCTGGGAATGATAGTACGCAGTTAGATTTACGCATTGCGTCATTTCTATCTTCCCTGCAAAATCTGAAAACTATCACGAGGAAGTGTGAATCACTGCAGTTATCACACAGGGCTCTAAATTCTGGGGGCAATTTGGCTGTCTTCTTAACACACACACAAGGATAAATTGAAAAAGGAGAAGCAACTGTGTGACAGGCAGACTACACCACGCACATAATTAAAGCGTTCTGTCCAGTGTTCACCAGATGTGATA
Organism: Sardina pilchardus; assembly: GCF_963854185.1. Taxonomy (NCBI): domain Eukaryota; kingdom Metazoa; phylum Chordata; class Actinopteri; order Clupeiformes; family Clupeidae; genus Sardina; species Sardina pilchardus. The sequence goes on along the minus strand of NC_085000.1, from coordinate 29,227,760 downwards.
TAGCAGTGCATACATTAAAAAAAGACCAGTCCTCTGATAATGTATTCTTATGCTCCTAGAACAGAGGGCTTCAGTTGCGTGCCTGGTGCAGTCTGTCTGTGAAGCGGTCAGATGAGGATCAGCCGTTTATCCAAAAGGAGGCCAGGAGGCGCCTACACTTCAACAGCGCTCCAGTTGGGATACACCACTTGCTCCGGCGAGGAGTGTGTTTATTTGTCCAGCTTCTCCTGATGGACTGTGCGGAGGTGTCCGCTCACAGTGGGCCCCCTTTGCTTTGGCTGCGGTGCGCAGTTGAACATTTTGAGAGGGCGTTAGATTAAAGATTAGGGTTTCAGCAGGAGCTCCAGGAGCCTTGTACATTTATTTACATTAAGCCGTTGGAGTGTGGTCTGGGTGAAGGGGGATTGGGGGGTGTGTGTATGGGGGGGAGGGTGGGTGTTACTGGCCGCGTCTTAAGGAGAAGTGTTTTTCCGCCTCGGCAAACGTTATGATCGGGCTTCCCTGAGCGCTGACGGACATCAAATTGAGCTTGACGCAGACGTGAAACGGGGTTCACAAGGTGGCTATAACAATCCGATAAAGGGTACATGGGGTACTTTTGGCTGCAGAGCACATGTGGGGCTTTTACAACTTATTAAGCTCTTGAGTCAAAGCCCGTGAAATGTATCAATGGCTCTTTGTGACTTTGCACATAAAAATAATATCATATGAGCTGTAGTACAAACATCTGCAGAATTGTTCAAACTGGTAATTTAGGCTGGTGAATGTGTTGAAGAGTATATATCAGTGCAGCCATACAGTTTGCAGTCAGGTTGTCACCATAGAGGTAGCATATGGCAGTACAGTAGTTTATGATGAATCAAATGGCTCAATGGTGTTTTTTGCCCCCAACGGCACCTTCCAGGCAGCACAGCCTATTCAATTCAATTCAATTCAATTTCATTCATAGAGCGCCAAAACATTACACATGTCTCATGGCGCTTTACAGTGTTAAACCTTCAAGAGCCCGTGAGTAACAGGGGCAAGGAAAAACTCCCTAGAATTGGAGATACATATAGGAAGAAACCTCAGACAGATCCACGACTCAAGGGCCCAACCCATCTGCCTAGGGTCAGTTACAGTAGAGTAAAGTCATTTGTAGTATCAGAAGGTTCAAACAGTCCAGTAAAGGGAATAAATAGTCTATCAGTAATCCATTAGTAATTTTGGAGGGTAATGGGTCGCTGGGATTCGTGGGCCGGGGATCCTAAAAGCACAGGGCCTAAAAGGCACTACCCTATTCCTAACCTTAACCCCCTCAACCCTCATCCTACCCCTATACTGAGGGGAGTAGTGCCTTGAAGGCACCATTGAGGGCAAATAATACCAAAGACCGCTCAAATGCAGTCACACTGTTTTAGATGCAGCCTCTGGTAGCATTGATGGTGGGCAGGATGTTGAGGTGTTTGAGAGGTTCTTACCCAATCCCCAGGCAGCGGCAGCGGCCATGCGGGCCATTTTAGCCTGGGTCTCCTCGCTGACCAGCGTCCACTCCTCACAGCACTGCTGATGCAGCTGCCCCCTGAGAAACACACACACACACACACACACACACAGACAAATCATGAACATGATGATCGTTTCGAGCCAACCCCGTGCTTTTGAAAACAAACCAAAAAGGGGGGAAAAAAAGCGAGTGAGAAAAGGTGCCTACGAGAGTCGTCCAGCGCTGAGACCGTTCTATAAAAACCCTGTTCCACTGGACCTCGCCGACAAATCGCCCATTGTACGAGCCTCTGCGCGCTCGCCTTTATTGACTGGGGTGGAGGAGTGCATACCGCAAACGCTTTGGAGGAGCCTGCCGCACGCAGATGGCAGTTATGGCGCGTTTTACAGCGAGCGGGAGCGAGCGAGGAAGCCCGGGCCTCCGCAGCCACCGCCATAGCCCACCCGATAAAACGCACCAGCATGACATCATATCACGAACGGGAACCGTAAAAGAATTAAATCTAAATAAAGAAACTCCGCCGGGAGCAGGGGGGGGGGGGGGGGGGGGGGGGCTGGCGTTTTAGTGGCCCGCTTCTGAATGTGGCTTCTGGAGATCAGCAACTCCAGACCTCCATGTTTGGGGGGGGGCACCTACAGCCGGCACAATGGTGGCGCAGTAGTGTGAGCAGCCTGGGTGTGTTTGTGTTGGAGAAAGGGATGGGATTGGTGGTGAGTGTGGCTTGAGTGCTTCCCCAGCTGCTGCAGCATTGATGTATTTGGGGGTTACACAAATAAAGGGGGGCCTCCCGCTCGCCGCTGAGCGTCTGTCACACACGCTGCGCTCAAACAGGGGGGGGGAGCGGAAAAGGCGGCCCTGCTACCGGCACGGCACGCCACGGCTACCCGGCAGTCACGAGGCCCCGCGCTTCACGGGAGACGTTGCGCACGCTATAAAATAACAGCACAGAGAGAGAGAGAGAGAGAGAGAGAGAGAGAGAGAGAGAGAGAGAGAGCAGCGAGGCCACTTCTTTTTTAATATCGGAGAGAGGGAAAATGCACACAGTCCTTCCCAGACTGTGACCCTGTTAGGCCATTCATTACGCTCCGGTTGACGTAAAAAAACTAAGCACTCTAGCTCTAGAGTTGCCAAACTCCAGAAAGAATGAATGAGATCCAGGAATACGGAGTGGAAAAAGGAAGCGGAGCAAACCTACTGTGCGCCCTCATTTACAGTGGGTGCCTTTTGGAAGAAGTTGGCTCATGAACCATATACAATCATGTCAAGGCGTCTCTCACTGACTGAACACCCACTGACAATTTCTGACATATTCTCCACTACACTGGAAAGACGTGCTTCAAAACACGCACTCAAAAATATGACTATTTGCCCCGAAACTGCTGTGAGATAATTCACTGCACTGCCGCACAATTTGGCTTTTGTTCTAATAAGCAGCGCTGGTTTATGAGGTCGCTCTGGTGACTGACTTGGACTCAAGTGCTTATATGAACCTCAGTCACTCTACAAGGCTATTGAATAAAGAGCCATTGTGGCCTCGCCCAGAGCCTAGTGGCTGCTTTCCATCAGGTCCTCTGTCATGGCGCGTAAGGAATGAGGTGTTCTTGTTTACTAACCAAGATCAACTTTAATCGGCCTTCTAGGACTGACACTGCGAGTTCACTTAACCTTTTGAGGGGGGAAACGCATATGACATAGTCAGTGACAGTGTTCTTCCACTGATGCAAGATTGTTTAATTGCATTTCCGCAGGCCAATTTGAGGTGGAATACCTTGAAATGGACCTACAGTAAATTGGGGTTACGACCAAGGCTACAACTGAAGACCATCATGCCTTCAGTTATGACCTGAGCATTCTTTCATGATGAAAACGAATGAAATCATGAGGAATTGTTTCATCTGGAAAATGAGACTATGGGTGTGTGTTAATCTAAAGATGTTTGAGCCTAAATGATCGGGCATGTAGAGTGTGTCAGTGATTTGTGGTTCAAATGAACATTATAATCTCTGCCAATAAACATTTAACATAAGGATGCGTACTTAAGGTTAGCATGTGTGTTTGATTGTGGGTGCAACATACTGTATATTCATCTTCACAACTGTTCCTCTTCAGTGTTCATGTTACATTAGAGCGTAGGGCGCAACCAATGTGTGAATTAAACTGCCAACCCTTTGATTCTAAGAAGTGACGAAGCCCTGTGCTGGGAAGCTACAGCTCACAGTCACAGCCCTGCCGAGCTATACCGTCCCCAACCAAAACACACAAAAAAAAGTTTCCCAGCAGCACTTGCAGCTCTCCCGTTACAGGAAATGGTCACTTTTTCCCCTTTCTTCTTGCCCAGCCGTCAAAGTGCATAATGTCAAATTCCATCAGTGCAGAGAGCCAGAGTGGGGCCCGGCAGAGGCCAGAAGAGCGGTGTCGGCCGGGCAGAGTGACTGGGCACGCCAACCCTCTCTCACCTCACCGCTTTGCTTTGCTCTAAACCCACACTCTTCACCAGCATTAATCCCCTCTTGTTTCCACTCGCTCACACTATCAGAGGCAGAGATAGGACTGCATGGGATGGGAGGCTCTCTGTGTGTGTGTGTGTGTGTGTGTGTGTGTGTGTGTGTGTGTGTGTGTGCATGTGTGTGTGTGTGTGTGTGTGTGTGTGTGTGTGTGTGTGTGTGTGTGTGTGTGTGTGTGTATGTGTGTACTGTATGTGTGAAGTTGGGGTGTAAATGATTACATAACTGGACATTAAGTTCTAAAACAGACCTCTGATGCACATTCAAATGACATGTCCCCCCACCCAGAAAAAATTGATCTGTCAGACCGAGACACGTACCAGAGCTTTTATATAATATTAGCCGATTGTGTTCTTTCCCTTCGTCGGTTTTTCCCTTGTTTTTATCAGTGGTCAACCAAGAAAACGTCACTTTGAGGAAAGTGGACTGAGAAGAGAGCTCGCCAAGTTCATTTTTGCCTTTAACAGCAAACACTATCAAACACAACGGGTGGAAGAACAAGGCAACAGCCAAGTTGCCGTGAAACCGCACGTCTCCAAAGCAACATCCTCGATGGCGGCGACAAAACCCCCCCCCCCACTGTTCTAAACCTTTTAAAACTAGAGTCCACACATTTACAGGAACTTTCTAGACGGCTGCTCGAAAAAAGCTTGGTGCACGGTCGAAAAAACAAAACCTCGCCAGGTCTCCAAGGTGTGGATGAGAGCACCGCTGATGTGTTCTTGCATGGACAGACAAGCAAAGTGCCCCCTGGCATGTGCATGTGCATCTGCCCCGGGTGCCCCCCCATCCCTGCCAACACTCACAAAGCACCACTGACAACAAGAGGGGGGGAAGTGGAGAGAGCTCCAGAGAGAGCTGCAGGGTGAGCCTGGGTCAGGAGCCAGGAACGCCAGCGTGGGTGCCAGGGAGATTGATGTCCTTCACAAAGCCTTCTGGCCGTCCACCAAGAGCTGCATTCCTGTGCTATGTTGTGTCTCTGCTATATTTCTAACACAAGATGTTGTAACGCAAACAAACAGGTCCATTGACAAAGCAGTCCTCCAACCTGTTAGGTACATGTCACTTGAGGTGATTGAGAGGTAAGGCATAAATATATATATAAAAAAGAACCTCAAGTCAAGACGCCCTGCCCTCTCTCTGCTAACTGCCCTCTGCCAACCTAGTAAAAGAAAATAGCTTCGCCCTGGGATTCCACTACGAACAGGTCCTGTCTGACTAATGCACATGGACAGCTACTGCCGGGCTCATAAAAGAAGATGGCTTCTGCCATGTGTGAGTGTGTGTGTGTGTGTGTGTGTGTGTGTGCTATGTGTCTTTGTGAATGATGTCTTCCTTAGTCCAACTCACCATTCTCCCAGAGCCTCAAGACACCGCATGCGGCCCAGGATGAGCTCGGGGTCTTCTTTGTTTAGGTCGATCTTCTTGTCGTAGGCCACCAGAGCATCTTCCCACTCGTGGAGCTTCTCGTACCAAGTCGCCTGGATCTCCTGTGAAGGGGAGGGAGGAGGGTGGACAAGACGGAAGGTTTGAGTGGTCCTTAAGATAAATGACACTGGTGAAAAAATTGCTTTTCATCGAATTTCTTAAACTCATCATGCACAGTTGACATGACACTGTTTGGTGCTTCTGTCTACCAGAGCGTTTATTTTTTTAAAGGATGCTACTTCATCACTAAGTGACCATGACAACTCTAAAAGCTGCACTTAACGGAAAACTGTCCTTGAATTCCTCCTCCAAATTACAGTTAAGAGAAACAGATGTTCTTTTTAAGAGGGGGAGCATGGCAGGGCAGAGATGTCTACTGGTTGTGCGGTCCAAGGTAAACCCATTTTCATAACACAATGTCAACCCCTCTAAATGTACCCGAAACCGCTGGTCCCCGACCAGAACGCTCTACCGAAACTATTAAAACGCTTGCAGTGTTATGCAACAGGCTGATAGCATTCACAACCTGAACGCTTGCGAATGGGTGTGTTTACACAAACGCCTCCCCTTCATCCCTGGAGACATGGAAAGGCTATAGGCGGCTGGTTTTATGTCAATTATCATTCTCGCAGCAACACCACAGCCGACAACGGAGGTGTTGAAATCGTTCTAACTGGGAGGTCCTAGGTCCCAGAGGGCCTCCATCCTATCTGAGCTTTAAAGATGGCTGCCACGGAGAAAGGCAAAATAAACATGTAAGACAGTGCTGGCCTCCAGGAGAGAGAGAGAGAGAGAGAGAGAGAGAGAGAGAGAGAGAGAGAGAGAGAGAGAGAGGAGAGAGAGGGTCGTACACCGGTCCAGTCTCCCCTTCCAAGGTACGGACAGCGATAACAGGTACTGTCAAACTGTGTTCAAAAGCACAGGAGAGGAGTGATCCCGTAATGGAAGGCTCTCATGCCGCCATTTATCATACCGCTCTTCAGAATACTGCAGGAAGCTGCTGCAAAAAATGAATGACCGCACTCGATGGCGGAGCAGTTTATGCTTTTGATTCACATCTTTCATAGCATTCCATGAGTAGTCGGTTCACTTATTGCCATGGAACTTCATTGAAATTAAAGTCAGCAAGCAATATGCTTCTGTGCAACATCTGTCCTATTTGTGTGATGAATTGTGTGGTGGAAGCCACAAAATGGTAACAAAATAATTTTAAAATTATTTTCTAAAATGTATTTCTATTTTTGGCAAGTAACCGTTGGGAGTCCTATTTGTCCAAAAATGAGAAGCAGACAATACATCACTTAACTGAGCACCATACTCCTTCCAAGAACATCCCTGAAAAGGTAACCGCTCATTACACTCCTCATTAAGAATTCATCAAGAGAATTCATAAAATGAAAGCTCCAAATGTGGAAATGATGAAACATCATTCTGTGCACAAATGCCCTACAGTACCCCTGCTTGTGGATGGAGTCTTGGGTTGGTGGGGTTCAACCTGACCTAGACAGCATGGCATTGTCCTCCTTTGACCTGTAACCACCTGGTGATGCGGCTGACTGACGGAGTTTCAAAAAGAAGCCGCCTGAAAAGGTTGAGGGCTGAGGGTTGAGAGACGGGTAGAAGGCTCCTACAGCTGCATACACAGTGCCAGCAATTCCCTCGTCGCCCTCAAAAGTTGAAAAAAAAGTTTCGCTCAAACGTTTTTTTTGTTGTTGTTATGGTGGTGCACCGTTTCCCATTGCTAGTGGTTATTTTGCCTGTGATCGCTGAATTGCATTAACGTTCAATCGCCTGTCGTCGCTAGTCTTTTCTATGCCAGAATGGGATTTAAGGTTGTTCCCCCAGTCGGGCGAGAGGAAACGCGGGTGTGAGAACGGGGGCTTTGCTGACTGGCAGCTCGTCATCGAAGGGCTTCTGGAAATCTTCACCTGACACTTCCAACGACCGCGCACCGAGACGATTACCAGCTAAACACGAGGACGGCTGGCCCGTAAAATCAAAGCACCGACCTGTGAAACAGTGGGAGGGCTCACGCAGTAGGAACTGTTCTGAGCTCGATGCAGACACTCAATAAAATAAATTGCGCATTAAAACGTTCTTTAAACGTTCTCTAAACGCCACGCACTGGTATTTCAATTGCTTCTTGCACATGCTGACAGCATCTTCTTTCACACAGGCACCACAGACATCGTGTCAGCCCCCAGACTATGTTCCTTTTGAATAGATGTTGTACGAAAGGGTCGTCTCTGGGTGGCTCACTGTCCTGATTTGCCAAAACGAAAGGTCAGATTGGACATACGTGTACACACCAGAGACATGATCAGAAGGAGGATGATTGCTGGACAGCACAATTACATCTTGCTGCAATTAAGCCAACACGGGGAGAGGCAATCAAAGTCAAACAAAGAGGCCCTTTCTGAAGCGTTACGCAATGGGATGTGGAAAAAAAAAAAAACAGTTGTGTCAGTGTCCAAGGCATGTCTTGTGTTTATGAAGGTTAGTTCATATCTGGAAGGAGTCCCTCTGGAGAACATGAGACATGCTGGGGGAACAGCAGCGGCAGCACAGAGCTTTACAGTTCAAAGCTCCGGCCAGTGTCCGAGACACCTGGGGTTACGCAGGACAACCCCGTCGCCACATGTTACATAAAGAGAACGTTGTCTGGATCAACGCTGTTAGTTCACGGGAGGAAGCATGCTCAACACTGCACGCCCTTCATCAAGGGAGCAACATATTTTCTATGAAAAAGGGGAAGATGTTCTATTACATCGACAAATTTCCGTGAAGGAATCCAGCCAACTGTTGCTCAAATTAGAAGCACATTTTGAGAGATAAAGTGACAATATAATAACCATGTCCATCTGAGATTGATAATTCTTATTAATTGTAATTTGACAATTGACAAAAAAAACAAATAAAGCTCTTGTCTGGCTCAACACTTGAGCATACTTAGATAGATAGATTGATAGTTTATTCATCCCGAGGGAAATTTGAGAAATTACTTATGAACAGATAAAGACGCAAGTACCATCATTATTTTGGACATGTAATGTAATTCAAAAACAATAAATAATAACTGTATTATATTAGAATGAATAGAATAAATATACAACAGTTTCTGTCCGGCAATGGGTTTTGCAACAGGACGACTCCACATGTCTAAGCGTGCATCCACGTGTGTGTGAGTGTGTGAGAGACAAGAACAAAGTGTCCCGGGGCACGTGCCTTAAACTGTACTCATCCTGCTGCCAAGGGGAATGCACTTGTGTGCATGTGTGTGGAAGAGAAAGAGAGAGAGAGAGAGAGGGGTGGGTTTGGGGTTGGGAGGGGGGGTTAGAGAGCAATTCCATGAGGTCTATTAAGTGGTGTTTTTGGTATTACCCAGGAGAGAGGGGAGGCGGTAGGATGAGAGAGAAGGATAGAGAGGGAGGGAGGGAGAGGAAGAGAGAGAGAGAAAGAGTGAGAAAGGGAGGGAGGGAGGAATGGGCTCTCACCAGTTCGCCGAAATGCTTCATGGCGTACTCCAGCACTCCCGATGCCGCCTCCGGCTGCTGCAATTTGTTGTTGATGCTGGAACACAGAGAGAGACAGAGAGCACATGAGGGGCCAGACTTGTGGGGGGCCGTAACGGCGGTGACCTGACAATGGCCGGCGGCTGCACGCGACTCTGGGGAAACATGATGCCAGCGTGATAGATGACCACTGAGGTCACACACATATACCATCCGATTCCAAGCCGGTGAAACAGAAGCGATGACTTCCAGACCAGGTTTTCACTGGGTGAACGATGGCACCCTGGACCCCTCTGTCATGGGTTAAAATACTTGGGGGGCCACACATATACTGTAACACATGTTTCCTTTGTGCTTTTGAGGAAACGGCATAGCAGGGATATACAGTAACCAAGGCCAAACCATCTGAGATCTGTGTGAGCTGACAACAGGCTTGGCTATGTACTGATAATATGAACAATAATATGCTGACAGAATTATTACGCTGTACCAGTCATGTAGTCATTCGCGCAGGAGACCTCTTTTTGGACCATTTAGATACAAAAACACATGTTTTTGAAAAAACACAGACAGTCTTAATAGTGGAATGCAATAAACAAAGTTTAGCACCTCCATAAAGAAGAGCAAAGCGCGGGAGTAAATCAGAACAGTGCAACAAGGCATTGCAAACAGATTTAACGAGCCGTATCGCAACAAACTTCCAAAGTCTGCAGCAGCAGCATCCTTCTCATCACGCGTCACAGCAAGACCCTATTATCACCATTAATCAGTGGCCGTCATTAAAACTCCTTCACCTTTCACTAGTGGAAAAATGTATTGCCCTTGAGTTGTTTATTTTGTCCCCTTAAAAAAGTTCTCATTAAAACGTCCTCCCGATAGACACCCCTGGGCTCGGAGATGTGTTCTGCAGCCAGAGAGTGGATGCGATGGCCTGTGAGATAAATGGCCCATCATCTATATTTCTGTCATGTCTCCTGATCCCTCTAATGTGTGTTTAGAAACTCCTCCATCTGGAAGCACTCATCTGGAAAGCCGGGCTCGCTTGCGCTCATCCACCGCTAGCGCCAGGGCCTGTCGTTCCCATCTGCTAAAAAACGCAACATTTGAAAAGGAGCAGAGGAGGGTTTTGGGGAGGGTGGCGAGTCAAATCAGACGAGGGGGGGTATGGAACAACGGCTACAGCTTCGGCGCCTGACAAAGGAGCAGCGACTGTTGCTGTGAGAGGAGTATGATGGATGTACACCGTGATGCCATCGGAGTTTAACGAGGCGCCCTAGGAGGCAGCAGAGGTGATGACAACACCCCCCCCCCCCCACACCCCCCCACCTGTACACAGTTACTTTATGAACCTTTTCAACAGATCTGAGAACAATGACTTCCCATTCTGTTTGCACCTTTTATACAGAATGGCAAGACAGGAGAAAAATTCAAGGGCCCCAGAATGATAGAACGATTCTGGAAAGACCTTCCGAGAGGAGGATTCCACTGTTCATTGTGAGGGGATTTGCCTTGCTTTACAGATGGTATTACACAAAATGGTATTATCCGGGAGCTACCTGTCATATTTCTATGGGTGAAGTGTATGTTGTGTCCCACGATTCAGTGCAATAAAACCCTTTCCAGTTGGGGAGATAAATGTATTCTCAACAAGCCTAGTTCTTCTGAGAGTAAGTGCATAAGTAAGCAACTTAACGTAAGTAAGTTGAGGCATTATTAAGTAATGACAGTAACAACGCTGACTTTGAACCTATACGCCTGGAAACCCCCCTTCAAATCTTCAGTTGACATACTAAGTGTTTGCAGGATGCATGAGGACTGATCACAGGGCTCCCATTCACCAGCAGCTTGAAGGCTTTATTAGAGTATTAGTCGAGAAAATGTCCCCAGGTTCATGCTGAAACGGAATTGGCGCCCAATCGCTCTAATGAGTGCTGAAAGTAAAATAGCAAAGCGGGACAGATGTGTCATTCCGCTCCTTTGAAAGCTATTGGGGGGAAATCCATTTCACTTTATTTGAAGGTCCTTGTAGTATGACATGGCTCCTCTGAAGAGCCCTCCTGAAGGGTGAGATGATTGAACGTGGCCAAGGAGCAACGAGACAGAGGGCAAACAAACGCTTTCAAAACACTGAATCAATCTGATCTGCACTCCCTGGGATATAGGCTCAAGACAACAGTTACGTAACATCTGCGGGGGAATAGAGAAACAGACGTACACAGGCGGCGAGAGAAAGTGCAAAGCCTCGTCAGAACGACTAATAATAAATACCTCCGGTACAGCTATAACAACGAGAGGACCTGCTGAAGTTGTTCTGCAGCACGCGAGCACTCAACGCCGCGCTGAAGCGGAGAAACCAGAAACAAGCGAGAGCAGATCCCATCATTCATTGGAGGATATTGGCCTCTGCCATGACCACCAGCCAACTGGAGGCTTTTTAAATGCGGCCTGATGAGCTAAACAGTCAGTCTAACGCTGTATACGCCCGTGGCAGGGTCTGAAGAAGACTAAGTATGCCAATCAGCAGACCGTGAGCCTTATCAGATGCGTACAATAAAGACATGTTTCCTGCTAATTAGGAAGGCTTTGTACTGGCAGGTGGCTTCCTATTTATGTAACAATCTTTGTGGAAACATGTTTTGAAGATTTAATGTCATTCATATTTTCTGCAAACAGTGTCTGATGAGAATTCATGGGCCCAAAAATTCTCTGGGACAGCAAAGAGGACGGACATGTCTAAAAACAGATATATACTAAACGTGATAAATAAACAGAGGGAGAAAGACACGGAAGGTGAACTAATTATAATAATCAAAAAAAGTCTAAAAATGTCCAAAGCACGCCGATTCCTGCTCGTGATTTCCTTGAAACTGTTGGAGAAGAGTATGGCTATCCATACTAATTTAGATAAACCATCAGACAACTCAAGAAGGAAACAATCAGCGCTTGGCTTAAAAGCCTCCTCCACTTTGACTCCTCCTCTCCTGGTCCTCTTGCCAATGGCTTCAAACCTACATCAAAGTAATGAAAGTCATAAAGTTGGGGGTAGGGGAGCCCCGGCCTCTCTCTCTCTCGGCCAGACGTGTGCAGTAGTCTGGTACCTGGTGGTGGGTTAATGCCAAAAACACAGGAGCTGCCTGGAGAGTAATGTCCTTTCATTTCAAAAGGGGGGGGGGGGGGGGGGGGGGGGGCGACTGAACATGTGCAAGTACTTGCAACTATTTCTAGGAGCACACGTCCAGGAGAGTGGAGAGACAAAAGGACCATTTTTCGCAAGCTACAAAAGGACACATTAGTCTGGAAACTCAGTGGTCAAGTGCGTTACATAACCAAACAGGCAGGAGAGGGGGGAAGATAGCCGAGCGGGGCAGAGGAGGGAGGGGGCAGCGAAAGAGAACGCTGATGAAGGTCCAATCTTCACATGTGGTTTCTGGTTTTAACTCACAAGGGTACCCATTCCTGGGTTACGTTTTTGACTCTGCAGAAAAAAAATGATGACGCCTGCCAAACAGTCCCGAATAGCCTTGCAGTACAGCTCAATCAAGTCTCGGGAAGGGAGCGCTCGCAATCTGTATACAGACTCTGTGCACATACTGACTGATGCAGCCACACACACACACACACACGCACACACACACGCACGAAGGCACACCGAGTTGAAGCGTGTTGTATCATTCCAGATGTGTTGGTCGGAGATGACTAATGGGAATAAGAGGGGGAATAAGAGGGCTAATGAAGCCCGTGTGAACCCAGGGGACGTCTCTGTCCCTCTGTGGAGGCCATCTGGCCTCGAGCTCCGCGCACACATCTAAACACAAACAGATGACAGGCTCGCACAAACAAACTGCAGCAAAAACTGATGGATGTCTCCATCACTGCCTCACGAACCTGCATCAGCTAGATAGGGCCACACTGTGCCACTCTGTCAATCCTTCACACAAAACTGGAGTGCCGACAGCAAGGAGCCATTCAGGACAATATATATGAGAGTCGCTATCCATATAAAAATGTATTGTATTTATAACACATTTTGAGGTTTAAATTATGTTTTTAGTATGTTAAATATGCAGACATATGTATAACCCCAGAAGCCTGTGTAAAACCCCAAGTATATTTATACTCCGACTGAAAACCACATTCATTCCACAAAATTTGCCATGAACAAAAGCCTCATTAAGAATGCAAAATGAGAGCAAACGAACGTCATGCCAGATATGATGGAAAGCAACCGCATAAAATTAATAGTCGATCTTTCATATGCGCCATGTCCTTCAGATGAGGCTTAACTGATTAACAGGATGGAAATTTCCTCTCGTGACACTCAGCTGACACCAGCATGAAAAATCAAGGTCATCCCTCCACTGGCATGTCCTGTCCTGTGGCTTCCAAATCGGAGTGCCAACCCTAATGCTAAATACCCTGACATTAAAGTAATTGTCCCTCTAAGACAAAGACGAGTCCTCAAGTGTCCTCGCCAGAGAAAACAAGGGCACGCTGCCCTAAAATATGAGCTCTTAACCCCCCGCACCATCACCCCACGACTCCGGTGTTGCCTTACGGAGGTCTGGCAACTTCAAACAGACTGGAAGATGGCTGTGCACCACAGCGCATTAGGGTTCTGGCACTTGCCGGATAAGCCGGCTCCGAACGTTGGCTATCTGACGGATATTAGAAGTCACGAGGTTTTTCCCGAATCCGAGCTGCTGTTTGCATCTGATTTTTGTGCGCGGAGGAAACAAGGGGGGAGAGCTCGGGCGGACGGAGAGGAAACCCAACGCTTGCGTGAGAGAGAGCTGCATGGAGGGATGACTCCGGCTTTGGACTTGAGAGCGAGACCTTCGAATGAGATGATGATGATGATACAACAACACAGAGGATGCAGACTAAACTCGCAGCGCCGGGGCCAAACGCCTCTGGTCTGAGAACTGAGCTAACGTGTTGACGCGCTGCTGCTACGCCACGGATTGTAATGTTATTGTATTGGCTGTGAGGTGGCTGAAGAAGAACACTCCACTGCGCCAGCAGTCTTGCTCCTCACCTTTTATGTCTTACAAACCGCATTTCTCCGGCTTTCTTCGCTTAGGTAGAGAGCTGTATGCTGAAAATCCATACATGTTGACAATAGGTGGATTTGTAGCTATCCAGGGGATTGTATGACATACTGTATGTGAATTAGTAACCTTTCCTTAGGGGCAACTAGCAAAATTATGGGATGCAAAATGAATAGACACACTGTTCGGGGCCTTGATCTATCACAGCTCATATGAGCCCGCAACTGCTTTTCCTGCAAGACCACCTCTCTATTACAGTTCCTAGACATAAACACAGTGTGTGGCTTTCACCTCTGGTCACCTCTGAGTGGAAGCCTATTTGTCCAGTACTTGTTTTCACCAGTCTACCTGAGTTATAGGTGAGGGAGACGTCTACTGAACCACCATAATCAGTCTGTCTGATTTACGACGAAAGGCAGTATTCAGATCGTAACTCTGACTGCTTTTAATGGCTTCCAAGGCAGACCCATAGCAGAGGAAATAACTACATGGTCAATGACTGCGAACATGTCAAACAGAGCGCAGTCTTTTGAGGCCAAGTCTCTAAGGGGTGTTAAAGGTTTACCTTTTCAAGCTTATCAGGTTACAAATATTTTTAAAGAAGGGGACTTTGACTTTTTCGCTCAGTGTTTACATTTCCAAGCAAATGAAACAATATTAAAAATGTAATATCCCCCCACCACATATTAAACAAATCTGAAGCCTTCGTCAGTTTAAAAAATTCATAACATTTTTAAAGTTAAAAACAGTCGAGGACAAGAAAGAACAAAACAACAAGTTGAAAACATTGTATAATAGTACACATCGGGAGAAATGGAAAGTTCAAGCATGACGCAGAGCCTTGGTCAACCGGCACTGGCGGCCGCTGAAAAAAATGTGACCGTTAAAACCTTTCAGGTGCACTTTTATTTTCGCAAGAATGTCTTCATTACTTTCCAAGGAATGAAGGCAACCCAAATAGGCACGCTGCATGCATCCATCCAAGGGGACAGACCTGCCAACCTCTTTCAGCTCTCTCCAGCCACTCCCTGCTACCCTGCACATCACGGCCGGAGCTACACACTCCTCTGCAGAGAAGAGTGCAGTCTAGTAACGAAAGGGCAATGAAAAAGAAGGTAACTCTTCACTCCCTTCGCTCACATCTAATCTAATCTGGAAAGCACACTCATTTGATCCCTGTTGGTTTTAATGCCGTCCAGCCTTCCAAAACACATGGCTTTGGTCCCCGGTGTCAAATACTGAGACAGCTAAATGGTGCTGGCTTCTGAGCTGTGGCTCAGGACATTGCTGAACGAGTCTCAGATATTACACAACGTTTTCAAAATTAGGCTTTCGGGAAAGATTTTTTTTTTTTCTTGTTTGTGTCTGTGGATTTTTTTTCCGTTAATTCAAAAAACGGTGATGATTCAAGACAATTTTTCTTGTTGTGTGTTTGTTGTGAGCTTCACAGATAGTGGTCTATTCAGTGCGCCTTACATAACGTTGGTGGAGATCCCTTTTTTCCCCTTTCATTTTTCAGCTCAGAAATTTAACTGCTCCCACGGACAGAGAAGTCTGCCTTGCAGTCTCCACCGACAGACTGCTTTAGCCATCCCGGCCCCGTGCAAACTACAGACACTGGCCATGAATTGTGGAAAAACACTTTTTTTTAAATCATCATTTGTGTGTTGACACCACATGAAAAGTGTGCGCTCTGGTCTGTGGTGCTGGAATACCACTGTAATGACCGTAATGATTATCCACACGGGTCTGGAAGGTGACGACACGTTCCCCAACCTGCTTGTGATAAACACGCAGCCATTACTCAAGGGGTGAGAGACACGCTTGTACACAAACATAAGCACGTGCTGGCTACACCTGACTCGAAAGCTGCTACATGTGTGTGTGTGAGAGAGAAAGAGAGTGCATTTATGTGTGTGTGTGTGTGTGTGTGTGTGTGTGTGTGTGTGTGTAGAAGAGCAGCAGAAGTCTGTGCAACATTCATTACAGGCACTCGGAGTGCTCAAAGCATTCGTGGCAAACAACTCCATCTCTATAAAAAGAGACGCTGCAGAGTGGAAGTCATGGACGTAAAGCCTAATTAACCCGAGGCAGTTAAACGTGTTTTTACCTTGCATGGCGCCCCTTACCGACCTCACAGTCCTCTGGTCAAGGGTGGTCTTCTTTAGGCATCGGAAAATACCACCTGTATGCGTCACAGTGCCAAGGTACAAACAGACAGCACAACACAAAAGTGCTTCTACAGCATTTACAACAAGGTCACATTGCCTAGAGCTATGGTAAATTCTCTCCTGAATGCAAACTGCTGCGAGAGACAAGAGTTTGCATTCAGTTTGCACCACTAACAAAGTTTGCATTCAGTTATTTGCCGAATTCGCCACACCGGGATGGTAATAGGTCTTAGTAAGCGTGACCCAATGGAAAACCCTGATAGGTGTAGATAAGGCAGGGGTGGGCTTGCAGAGGTCAGATTAACACACATCCTCATGAGATAACAAAACAGCCAGACTTGTTCGCTCGCTCTCCAAACCACCCGGGCAGAAGTCGGGAGGCCATATGGAAGCAAGTTGGACACAGCGGAGCATAGCACCTCTGTGTCTCCAGGCATGTGTTGTTGTTTGGTTCGGCTTTTTAATTTGGGAATGAGAGCAGGGTCTGGTGAGTGTGCAGAATGGCGTGGAGTGCCACTGAACCAGTGAGTAATTATCTGTTAAGCCTGTGTCAAGGCCCACAGCTGTTTGGAGACAGGGAATGGTAGGTGACAGCCCAAGGCTGTGTGTGGTGTTTGACACAGCTCACGCTCTCTTGAGAACAACCGATGGTTTGTACCAAAGCCTGATTGCAATCAAAGACGGGTAAGAAGAAGATGGGTTTAGCGCCAATGGTAACCACCCACTTTCAGCATCGTGGTGGTGCTTGAGGGGAGAGGTGCTTTTTCCATCACAAAAAGACCCCCCCCCCACCACCACCACCCCCCCACACCCTCACTCCCAGACCCCGTCCTCATTCCTCCCGATTACTTCTGAGCGCTGTTGACAGACGGGGACCAGGGCAGGGTCAGCCCTCTTGACAGCAGCCATCTTAACAGCTCACTCCGAGATGCATCCAAAAACCACTTGCTTTGACGCCTAGCGCTGTCAGCTGACAGGACACAATCACGCGTTTGGGGAAAAAGTTTTAGAAAACAAGGGAGAGAAAGAGAGAGAGAAAAGTATGCGATGGAACTCATCACATATGACCTCATCCTTGGCGCATGAGGGACTGAGCTGGCATGAGTGTGCGACTGCCAGCCTCGCTGGTTGGTCTTGACCTCAGAGCCTGACCTCGGACACTACGCATACCTGTGGCCTCGCGCTGAAAACACAGAGGCCCGAACCACAGACCACAAACCGGCAATAAAGCATTAGTCAAGAAAAGCCGCAGAATTTTCCAAACACTGAGAGCCCCTACAGCCTGGGGCATAAAAACAGCTGAGTCTGACAGGAGTTTCTCGAACATGTCTGTTGACACATCGATTGTAGTGTTTGAGATCAGGCCTGGGCAAACGAATACTGCCCCAAGCAAAATCCAGACATATCTTCAGGTAATGGTTAAGAAAGAAGAAATAGGATTTTTGCATACATATTTCATAGCACACAAACAGTTCTCCCTGATCAGGCTAAAAAGGGACCAGACTTACAACTTCCAACAACATTGTTTTAAACCATAATGAAGCACTGCAAAAACAAGCTTGAGGTCTTGGTCATGTTTTCCAATCATCCCTTTCGCATTTCACATTCTGAAAAAAAAAGAATTGAAAACTAAACATGCTTGATTAGTTGGAGACGGCACACAATTAGCCTGAAATGGTAGCTTCACTGACATCAGAGCTCTTATATGGCTACGGGAAGAAGAATATGCCTTGTAAAAATAGTAGTTCTCTGCCCCCTGAAACATCATACACTATTTCCCATTAGGCGAAACTAATTCTGAAACCAGATTGTTTTTCAAATTCACCACATCATTTATTAGGCACACAGCTCTATACAATGGTGGAAAGAGATTCGGAGGCTTGTTTATTTTAGTCTATCTGCAGGAGAGTCACTCACTCATTCATTTTGGGAACTGAGCCATTATAAAATGATTGACCAATAATTTGACCCAGAACTTCAATCGATGGGACTGACAGCTGAGAAAACATAGAAGGCTAGCTGAAATGAGAAAGCAAGCCCATTTCCAAGAAACAAGAGGGTCCAAAAGCAAGAGAGGGATGTCTGTCCAAAATGTCTGCGTCCCAACAGGTATGCAAACTTCTTTGGCCAATTGATTTTTGCCTCTGATATGATGTCAGCTTGAACATTTCATAAAGGCAATTGTGACTAACGTTGATGACAGAAGTGCTTTAAGACAAAAAAAAGTGCTGAGCTGATAGTGCTATTTTCTTTTAAGCCTTTACTGAAAGGCTAGGGCATTTGCCATAAAAGGCAGACCACATTCTTGCCCTCTGGCCGAGGATCAGGAACTTGACCAGTAGACCACACTGAAAGCACCCCATTTTTCTATAGGTGAGATTCACTCCGACACTCGCCTGTCATCACGGCTTTTGAGAAATTTGGGTTCTTTTTGCCGGTGCAAAAATAAAGTGCACTACTCTAAGCAACAGAAAAATGTAAGCATTATTCAATGACAGTCCTCCCGAATTATCGGACAACGCTGCTATCAGGTGTACTGGGCCCGGTGGCACAAACTTGCAAGCGTGGATTTACCGCTCACAGGCCGCTGGGGGGAAGTGAGACAGCAATCATTCAACCCAAAATAAGTCAAATAACCATTACAACGACTCCGAAGCTAATCAGTTAAGGCAAATTAAGCTAAAAAACTTACATCGTTCACCTTTAACAGAGCAAAAACTCCGAGTGATCTCACAGCTGTTAAAAACAACACTGCAGAAGAGACTTGGAGTCTCGTTCAAAAACTTAAATATCAACTTCAGAAACAAAAAAAGTGCTATCAGGTGGTCTAGTCATTCAAACCAGGATAAAGTGTACGACTAAAAGTGCACCTCAGTGCACAAATCTGCCAGTCTGAATCAATACAGCATGGAAAGTTGGAAGAAATGAACACAAACTCACTGAGGGATTGTTCTGAACACAAATTCTTTGTGCTCCATTTCAGTACTCATCAAAACAGCCACTTACATAATTCTCTCTCAACAGTAAACAGGGGCGGTAAGCAAAACTACGGCTATCTTGACGAGAGTCCAAACAGTCCCGCAGATTCATTAATGGTCTGCAGTTGGAATGTTTACCAAAGACTGACCACTTTTTCCACAACAACTTTCAGGATGGCCATCTTGACAAACCAGTGGTCAGCGGGGACTTCTCCTGGGGAGCGTGTATGGTGTGTGTGCTCTGTGCCATGAACACATCCGAGCTGAAACCTCTACTCTGCGGGATGAATGCCTTGCTAAAGACCTTATCACCTCTGGGTCAAGGGGCCGAAGGGGAGCTCCCAGGAGGGGCTCTGCCTAGCTGATGCATGCCAGTGACTGCTACTTCTCTGGAATGTTACGTCATCTGTTGGACGAGGAAATGGAATAATGTACCCCACTTCGGGACAGACCCGGACCTCATACATGCTGATCAAATTTAAAAAGTGAATTGTGGCCGCTGGACATCTGTTTTGTGCTATGGGGAGCTGATTCCCTTTTTTTGATCAAATCAAAATCAATCAAAAAAGCCTTGCTCCTTTGTAGAGTTTGTATAACAGCGTACACATACGCCCCCAGCCCAGTTCAAAACAATGGAAAAGTGCCGAATGGCTGTTTGCATTATGTCTGCAATGATGAGACGACTTCTATTTGGAATGCAGGCAGACAGACCTGGCAAGCACTGAACAAACTTCAAAGGCCTTTGTGTCCTGCAGGAATGATTGTCTGAGTTTTTACTTCTGACCCCGAGCAGGGTACAAACAAACAGTTGAAAGGCCCTTCTCAGGAAGTCATTACCACGTCCGTGCAAAGAAAGACGATGGAAAAGAAACGCATATTAATGAAAGCATCTTTCGGGTTGACAGCTGAGTCACACTGGCCTGTGCAAACACGTGAGGATGGAGACACTAAAGTGTTGACGACTGCGGTCGACAGAACAACAAAGCCAAAGGCCGGAGCCGGACGCTGGACTGGTGCTAGCTGTGTTTGAAGCTGGAAAGAACACTGGCAAGGTGTTCCCTTCGCCTCAAGAGAATAGTCACATGGTAAGCACACTGGAGAACAGATTTACAGGAGAAAAGGGAGCAAACAGTCTCGTCTTTCCTCCTCTGTTTTACCCCTCTGGTCCAGCTACTGTTCAGCGGGTGGCAGACAGAACACCTGGCTCCCGTCCACCGCACTCTAATCGTTTCCACCTGGGAACCACGGCGACCTCGGCGAAAGAAGCACGCAATGGCATGTAGAGACTTGAGCATTTCCGCTCAGACGTTCTGGTTAGTGCCAGGGACATGCTGGAGCATTCATAACACGAGAGATCCCACTAAACAAAAACATCCTTTAAAACCTCACCGTTAATAAGCATTTCTGATTCCACGCACTCAACTCCCAAAGCAGGTGAGATTATATAACATAAAAAATATAGACAATTGCATGAAACCTTTAGTGGTCCTATTTATATATAAATAGCAGCTGGGCAATTCCATATCAGTTGGAACAGGTCCGACACCATGGTCCTCAGTTTTTCCTGATTTTTGGTCCAAATGTTCATCCATGTCTCATTAGAAGAAAACCAACATTTTAGCTGGGTATCTTGTTTAGTTTCTGAGATATGGCTCTTCAAATGTGGTTAGACGCGTCCTAAAAAAAGGCTGAAAATTCCTGTATTTAATGAGCACCACTTTTTTTTAAACCCATCTCCTCTCTTAAGGCTACCATATTATTTTCAAAAAATTTGAACACTGGGGCAGTACCCTGTGGTGTTGTCCAAAATCATAAAGGAATTACAGTCCTTCCCACCATTGGAGACTTATTCATCGAAACAAACCCATATTTGTTTTGAAAGCAATGAAAAAAAAAAACTGTTTTTGTTCTGTTATGGTCATGAATGGCTAGCACTCACAGTTTTAAAACTCTACATATATATAGTCCATGAGTAAGAGAACATGTTGACAAAAAATTGAGAATGTTAGTTTTCGTATTTCGAAGCTATGAGCCTTCAAAGTTGGCAAAAATGGCGTTTTTTCCTAAAAATGCCACTTTTATTGCCTTTTTCCAAGGACAAGATGAAATGCAAATCCAACATTTTTTTTTTTCTGCAATAGTGTGGCACTTTGTAGATCATGTGAATGTGGTAGATCCAACCTGTCCATTTTAATATCCCCACAGCACATGTCTGAAGTTAGAAAAAATGAAAAATAGTCTTGGCTGAAGGAGGTGCTGGTTTGATTTGTATGAACCTCTTAGAAGGACAATATGGGGTGTAAACCCATTTTTTTCTGTTTGAGGGATCAGAATGCCATCCTGTAAATAGGATAAAAATGTTGTATCCCATTTTTACTCTTTATTGATCCCTTAAAATATGTCCAAAAGTTGTCAAAAATGAAAAAGGCAACTAAATTGAGGGGCTTAAATGGCCAAGTGGATCAAGTCACACAAGGCTACAAATGTAATATAAGACAGATGAGATACTGAGGGAGAACACTGTGAAATGTTTAACCCTGTTACGATGGCCTTTGAACCCACTGTGTCCCTAATATCCTGTGATAACCGGAAGTTGGTTTAAAACAGGAAATAAACTTTAAAAAGGCTATATCTAGAGAACGGAAGGTCATAGAAATAAACATTCACTTCTTGCTTGATCCTCATGGTCGAATTATGTCTGATGGAGCAAATCAGATTGAGTCTACGACCTTCTGTTCAAGAGTTGTTCGCAAAAACTATTTCCCATTGAAACGAATGGGAAAAAACAGAAATTTGCTTAAGTGTTGAGGCCAAAATCATGGTTTGAGATATTGTGTAGGAGTATGTTTCAGACCATTTGGAGTTGATTGGTACCCACTTTGTGTGACATAAAAAAAATCCCCCCTTAGGGTTTAACTTATGGATGGATATGGATGACCAAAAAGTGTAGGATTTTCACTGGTCCTAGGGTTATGTTTATCTAAGTGGATCTTGGGTTAATTGTCCAGGGATACCATTAGAACAAATCACAATGCATGCTGCATCCAACGGTAACTCCAACAGCAACCAGGAGACAATATGCTTCATGCAGAAGAAATTTGTTTAATAAGAATGAACCTCAGTTAAGGACACAGTGGGTTCAAAGGCCATCATAGCAGGGGTTATACATTTCACAGTGTTCTCCCTCAGTATCTCTTCTGTCTTATATTTCATTTTTAGCCTTGTGTGACTTGATCCACTTGGCCATTTAAGCCCCTCAATTTAGTTGCCTTTTTCATTTTTGACAACTTTTGGACATATTTTAAGGGATCAATAAAGAGTAAAAATGGGATACAACATTTTTATCCTGTTTACAGGATGGCATGCTGATCCCTCAAAAAGACAAAATGGGTTTACACCCCATATTGTCCTTCTAAGAGGTTCATACAAATCAAACCAACACCTCCTTCAGCCAAGACATTTTTTCATTTTTTCTAACTTCAGACATGTGCTGTGGGGATATTAAAATGGACAGGTTGGATCTACCACATTCACATGATCTACAAAGGGCCACACTATTGCAGAAAAAAAGAAATGTTGGATTTGCATTTCATCTTGTCCTTGGAAAAAGGCAATAAAAGTGGCATGTTTAGGAAAAAACGCCATTTTGGCCAACTTTGAAGGCTCATAGCCTCGAAATAAAAAAACTAACATTCTCAATTTTTTGTCAACATGTTCTCTTACTCATGGACTATATATATGTAGAGTTTTAAAACTGTGAGTGCTAGCCATTCATGACCATAAGAGAACAAAAACAGGGTTTTTTTTTCAATGCTTTAAAAAAATATATGGGTTTGTTTCGATGAATAAGTCTCCAATGGTGGGAAGGACTGTAATTCCTTTGTGATTTTGGACAACAACACAGGGTACTGCCCCAGTGTTCAAATTTTTAGAAAATAATATGGTAGCCTTAAGAGAGGAGAGGGGTTTAAAAATAGGTGGTGCTCATTAAATACAGGAATTGTCAGCCTTTTTTAAGGATGCGTCTATCCACATTTGAAGAGCCATATCTCAGAAACCAAACAAGATAACAAGCTAAAATTTTGGTTTTCTTCTAATGAGACATGGAGGAACATGTGCACCAAAAATCAGGAAAAACTGAGGACCATGGTGTCGGACCTGTTCCAACTGATATGGAATTGCCCAGCTGTATAATAGCAGCTGTCAATTAATAAACGTGGAGAGATGTGTTGTGGAGAGAAAAAATGACAAAAAGACAGAAAAACGTAATGTTGACAGAAGCCAATAGGGTCTGCATCTGTTCGGTGGGGCGTGAGGAGTTAAGCCCTCGGTCTGAAAAATGGTCTTACGGCCATGGGTCTTGTCTGAGTGTCATCACATCACCCTCCCTGTTTAGAGTGTAAACAGTGAGCACAGCTCCTGAGAGACTAACACTCCTCAGGGATCAGCAGAAATCCCTCTCCCCTTTCATCCACCCAGCGACCACACAGCTACTTCATAACTCTGCGCTCAAACTACTGTCAAAACCGACACGAATACCACTGACACCACAAGCCTGACTTGCACCAGAACACAGAGAACTCATTTTAATTTGTGTTTATGAGAAATGAAAACAAATACTGGCAGACAAATCCTATTACATCCTGTGGCTTTAGAGAGCAAGCATGTCCCCCCCACACACACACATGTACGCACGCATGCACACACACGCAAATTGTCAAATAAAATTCTATCTTTGAAAACAGTACCCATAATCTCCATTCAGCTTGCTCTTTTGAGAGGTTTTGCATGGTGAGTCCATGTTCCCCAGTGGGTTCGGGGAAAGCAGACAATCAGAGAATGCCCCAGTCAGTCTGGGGAGATCAGAAGGGCAGAACAACAACAGATCCGCCCGCTCTCGTTCCTGTGTGCCCTTTTTCCGTGGCGAGGGATAAAAGAGAAAAACCAAATCTGTGGCTTCTGTGCCTCCCTTTCACTTATGGTGCCCTCAGGCAAACCAACTTGAATAAAGATTATGTAATTTTGAAGTTGTGGGTGAGCGACCTGATGCATTCTTTGGCTCCCGTTGCCATCCAACTAATTGAACCCATGAATGGCTCGACTGGAACTGACAGCTTGGCATTCTGAGTTACTGGATATTTTGATTTTCAAGTCGCTTACTCCGCTTCTACAGAAGACATCTGGCATGATCTACGGCTGACATAAAACACTTGTATATTAACTCCTCTCCACCTCAAACGGCACCAAGAACCACACTGAAAGGTTATTAACGTTATATAATCTCAAGTTTTTACGGAGTTAAAACGTTAATTGATCCATTTTAACTGATGAGGTAGCCTGAGCAAACTCTCCCACCAAAGTAACAATGCGGTTATAACCGGACCCGTCGCCAGGACCAACTCCGTAGCTTTTCTGGGAGAGTGGAGAGAACACCGCGGAGAACATTGCAAGTTGCGATGGGGGAATATGAATCAGCAGCCAGCTGGAACTAACAGAACCAGTGGCCTCATGATGCAGTCCAGACCTGGAGATGAGGAAGTCCTGCAAGGACAGAGAGGGTGACTCAGTCTGGCTATATGGCTAGAAAAATCAACCCGGGAAGAACATCCTCTTCCTTGAAAATCAATTCAAACACGTGAGTGATAACAGGCACAGAACGGCACTTCCTGTGAAACACATGGGCATGATGTAGTCGTCTGACTCGACATGATCTTACAGGAATGGACGCGCACACATGGTACACGCGTGGGCTGTGCTCCACCAGATGACTTGAGGGGCCTATGGAAATTGATACAGTAGGTCCTAAAGACGCAAAGACAACTAGTGGCATTCTAGAGACAGGAACAGAATGCTATGACTAGCAAAGCTGCCAGCCACCTTGGCGCTTGTGGTGTTTGCAGGCTCTGAGGATGATGAATGGGGCAGACACACAAGTGTACTGTTTTGATGTCTTAATGAGGCACAAGGAATGACAATGTGACGCCCCCCTCTAGAAACAGCACGCCGGTATGAAAAC
The DNA here is from genome assembly GCF_963854185.1 of Sardina pilchardus. Lineage (NCBI taxonomy): Eukaryota > Metazoa > Chordata > Actinopteri > Clupeiformes > Clupeidae > Sardina > Sardina pilchardus. The sequence goes on along the minus strand of NC_085000.1, from coordinate 29,202,617 downwards.
AGGGCTATATTCAGAGAGGAATTCAAGCAGGGGGGGCACGTGTGTCACAGGTCAAGGTCTAATAAAGAAACGTGCTGGGGATTAGTCGCCATGGCAGCCTCAAAACACCCAAAGAGCCACAGGTCAAGACAGCAGAACCTGAGCAAGGAGGCAGCCCATGTCAGAAGAGGTTGAACTGCTTTTGAAAGAGCTAAACACTATTTAACTGTGCTCTAGCCAGGGTACACTTGGAAGGAGCAATGATGTTTTGCTAAATTTCTTCAGCTATGAGGTGTGGTCAATATGTTTCTTTTAATATCTTTTATTTTTTGATGTGCATATTACATGCTCATGTGGTTTATGGAGGCGGCTTCTTCCATGTGGTTACTCATATGGTAATGAGGACTTTGAATGGGCTTATGACTTCGCCCACAAACGCCCACAAAATTGTTTGCGACTAGCTATGAAAAGAATTATAAAAAAAATAAACACTTCGGAGCATCACTAGTGAGGTCACATTGTACGTGTTGCTTCCGCTGATCTAAGTGAGCCACCTGCATGTGGGTGCTAAGCGGACACGAGTCAGTCTATAATCGAAACACTGCACAAAGGAGCACTAGGCCCAGCTGCTATTCAATTCAGTCCAACAAGGCACAAAGGAAACACGCAGATGTGCAATACAAGGGGGACCTGCACAACATGGAACCCTCTGAAAATAGCCGCTGTTGCGTATTTTCAGAGAACGCATCTTAGGTATTAAGTAAGCAGGAAAGAGCGTGCTATGAGTCACTCTATGATATGCATGAGGCAACACTGCCATTTATGTCCAATTGGCATGAGATAATGCCATCTGTGTTCGACTTGGGCAAGGTGGTTGGATTACAGGAAAAGAGAGATCTGAACCGAATCAATTTAAATTCACATTAAACAGTTTACAGTTGAAAGACTTTCATGTTACACTGCGATGATTTAACTGTTCCTATCTGGAAGCAAAATTTCTAATCGGTTCAAGTATCTCTTTAGGAGCCTTTCAAACGCAACTAACCGTACAGTAATAAAGTTACGACTTCGCAGTCAGCCCTGGGCATCTGCAGTTCTCACATTTCATACTGCAAGTATAACAAATACTTTACCTGAATTTAAAGCTGTAAATGTAGGGTATGGCTATTTCTAAATCATAAAGTTTGAACTGGAGTTCTCGAGTGTACTAAAGTACTGTGCTGTTTACAGGAACTAATCAAACGCAGTCCATTATTGTTACTGAGGGGACAAATTCCTTCTAAACAAAATAATTATTTACATACACGGCACAATTACTGAACGGGGTATTCCGTTTCTTATTTAAATCCCTGGCGCTTGTTGTGGAGGAGACAAACAAGGTTATTATTGCAAGATGGTGGGTCGGAAAGGGATGACTGCATGGGCGAAGAACTGGGAGCACAGGGCTGCTCTGTTCGAGGCCACAGCACAGCACAGCACAGCATGTGCATCCATGGATGAGAGTTACCTGTTAAATTGTTGCCACGCACTGAGCTGGAACCCGCTGCCACGAGAAGCAAACGCTCGGCCAAATATTCCCACATTCCGGAAAAATGACACACCATGGACATTTCAAATGAGAAAAAGGGCCTTTTAACACTTACATAAGAGCTGGGATTGTTCATCGACATCCATCATTAAAGCACCCAAGTGCGTTTCCTGGAGGATGATACTAAGCAGAAACCAGTATTTTTCGAATCGGTCCAACGACCCAGCCCTAAGAGAGGAAAAGCCCAGGGTGGACTACAGGCGGCCATATGTCCTAGGCAGTTGACATCAAGGGTGCGATAGTTATGGACTCAATGTCACAATGTCACAATGTCACAGGTTTCTCTCTCCCCCCGCAACGCAGACAGGGTGAAAGGTCAGGGGTCAGCAGATCTACAAGAGACGCGCATTCTCTCTTTGTCCTGAACATTTAGGTAAATATTGTTTTTGTCTGCTCGTGGCTCAAGTTTCAGACCCACAGCTTTTGTGTCAAAGTGCTTACAAAAAGCTCAGTGGACTCAAAAGGTGTGGGTTCAGTGGAAACCTCTGGAAAAAAAGTACAAACAAAAACACAGGTACTTGGACTTAACGTGCACTGTATGTGCATATTTTTCGGATGAGCTCACGCATTTCAGCCAATACAGCCTTTATGGTTTTCAGTACATAATATAAACTTTATTCGAGAAATTAAACCAGCAGCCCAGAATAGCGCCTAAAACGGTTTTGAATTAGCCCTAGGGAAGGATATTGGAGGGTGTCTTAAAGGTAATGGAATGAATGCAAAGAGGGTGAGTAAGTGAAGAAAAAGTAAAAGGAGGGTAAAAAAATGGTAGTGTACGGAGAGAGTGTTTGAGTAGCGCTGGAAACAGCAGCACTGTGTTTCTGGCAACGGCTAATAAATCTCCAGGGACAGACGCTTTGAAAGTGTTTCCTGCGTTTACCAGACATAGCCCACCTCTTCCAACATACACACTCACACTCATACACACACACACACACACATACACACACACACATACATGTACACGCGTTGCCCCTCTTTAGGAAGACCAGGTCTTCACACTGTCATTTTTCACAGTATGAGTTTGTAATATTACTGTTATTAAAACCTCCTCCATCCAAAACAGTTTCTTGGAGTTCCTTCCCCCTCACACATCTGTTTTCTTTTGTTTGTCCTTACAATACGACACAAAAGTGATTCCACAGGCGGATAAAGCCATGGACACACACACGCACACACACACACACCAAAAAAAGAATGACTAAGGCAACAAGAGACAATGATGTAACAGGCATACTTTATGCATAGCGATCAGCCATCCCTTTTTGGCAGGGTCAGCAACACGGCAATCTACAGTAAGCCACGAGAGTTCGAGAAAAACCTACTCATGGCAAAACATAATTAAATTCTAACCAGAATTTAGGGATGAATGGGTTTCCTCCCTCCATGGAAACACAGGAATAGTTCTGTCATACTTCAGGGATATTTCTGGCATATTTTTCACAAGTGAAATTCAAGTGATAATGAGAGCTGCATTAGTCAAAATAACGTACTATGACTGAAAAACTCCTTTCATTGTGGCAGCCAACAACTTTAACTGCCATGACACAAAAGCCATCTTGGCAGCAGACTAATCACCCTGATTAAAAGTTAGTTGAAGGCAATTAAAGGTGTTTGAAAGGCGTAGCTTCCTACAGATGAGTCACTCTCTCTAATAAAACAGTGCTAAAATACCAGGGCTTCTCCTCGTTAAAAACCTCAGGGGTTAAAAGCATGGCAACACCAGCAGAGACTTGCTGGAAAGTAAAGGAGCATTGTTGGTCAGCCTCGCCATTGTGTGTGTCTGCACACGAGAAAAAGAGAGAGTGTTCCACAGAACTCCCCACACCTGACGAAGGCATGGCCACTGGGTGGGACCTGACAAGAGGGAGCGCTCTAGGGAGCAGGGGAGAAAGTGAGAGCGGGTGGAGGGAGGGAGGGAGGAAGGGAGGCAGGGAGGGAGGTAGAGAGGGGGAGACAAAGAGGGAGAGAGGAAGAGGGGGTGGGAAGGGCCTGACGCCCAGAGGCTGGGGGGGTCAGTGACTGTGAGCCCAAACCAAAAAGGGGAGGTCCTCAATGCATTGGGAGAAGATATTTAAGATGCCACCACACCAGGCCTCCACTGAAGAGTCAAGAGCGAGAGACTGAGAGTGAACAGCTCATCACTGAAGAAAAGCCTCTGCCGCCACCTCAAGACAAGATCTCAACTTCTGATACATTACCTGCGGCAAAACTTCTCACTCTCCGAAAAACTTCTCCACTAAGAGCACAAAGGAGGACCACAAGCCAATCAAGGAGACGAAGACAGACTTTTTGACTTGACTTTGCTGACATCTTCAAAGTCAAACGCTCCTTTTTGAGTCTGCTGTCTACTTTTTCCCCTCCATTTTTTTCTTCCATTTCCGACTGAGACCATGCAGAAGTGGGTGCTGGTGAGTCTAGCCACGCTGCTGACATGTCTGTTGCTGGGCGACACGTCCGCCCAGGGCGCCCTGAAGAAGCAGCGCCTGGCCCCGCCGAAACCCCCCAAGGGCCAGTGCTGTGACGAGGTGCGCTCGCTGAAGGTGCAGGTGGCCAACCTCACCAGCCTGCTGGAGGAGCTGAGGGGCAAGCAGGAGTCGGACCTGCTCAACATCCTCCGCCAGATGATGGAGCTGGACCAGCTGAGCCGTCGCCAGGAGGAGCGCGTCACCGAGGCCGAGAGCAAGTACTCCGAGATCAACAACCGCGTGGAGATCATGCAGATGCAGGGCGCCCAGGCCCACACACGCACCTCATCAGGTAAGACACCGACAGACACACACAAACATGCGCGCACACACACACACTTTACTTCAAACTCTATAGAAGCCTATAGTAGAGCCCACCTGTCTCCCGCTATATCACACACAACTGGTACTATACTCTTACTTTCACACTGAAGGGTCACAAACTAGCAACTGATTCCCCACTTAAAATCAAAGAAATGCATGGTGATGTGTTTGTCTTTGGGGCAAATGGACAGAGGGACTGGGGACGAGAGAAACTGAAGGCTGGCTTTGGCAAGAAGCAGTCATGGGTGGGTTGGCGGGTGCATTTGTAAGGAAACTTGTAAGGATGGGATTTCACTGTTTTTTCACTGTCTTTTTCTCACTTCAAAAGTTTGCAATTGAAATATAAATTAATCCACTTCTGTGTTCTTACACTCTGTTTTATATATTGTCAGGACTTTAAATTGATCCTTGATAAAGATGATCCTTGCTATCAAAAAATTCCTTTAACGGATAAAATTAATTAAGGTGAAACCTAAGACACAAACAAGCATGAAATCCAGCCTAGACCTAAGTGACGAGTACCCCACTCCCCTCAGCTTGACAGCTGCTGTGTGACGTCTGTCGTCTGTCCAGGTGTGAAAGCCATACGGCTGGCCACGGCATAAATCACCACTAAGGTCTCTGGCACTATGCTGTCATCTCGCAGCCACAGGAAATTTGCTTCGCCTTCGATTTCCGCGCCCATTCTCCTCTTTCACGGGCCGTCTGCTTTAGTGAAGCTTACAGTGAATGACTCCACTGATCCACCCTCGCAAAGGGCCCGCATAAAAGCAGCTAGATATCCGATCCCCTTTCTTCTTCCAAGTGCACGAGTCAAATGGCTTTAACAGTCACACAAATATGTCTGCTCATTATCCCTGCACCAGTGAATAGGACCTTTATCTCAGTGAAGAATGGGAGGACATAAAGAGAATGAATAAACCTTAACTGAAAAAGAGAGGGAAAAAGGGAGGATAATAAGGGCTCAAGCTTAGGTTACTCGTCCTAAATATGCGTCCAATACGACCGGATAATAGATGGCCACGATAGAGGCTTGTGAGGATGACATCAGTTGTCTCCCCTGCATTCTTTCCCTCCACCCCCAACAAACACTTCCAGCTTTGCTCCGATATCCAAGGAATTTCAGCAGCACATGCAATTGCGTTCAGCATAACCTGTTAACATATTTTGGGGGGCTTTTAAACACTGTAATTAGGCAAGGTGCTCTCCAAACTCTCGGGCAAGCTGCCGGGAATGCCGGATGATTACAGTCTCTGCCTGTCTGGTGCACAGTAGCTGTCCGTGTCACAGCCATAATTTGCACTCATAACCTGCAGCCTGCTGGTTTACCCACAACGCCGAAGCCCATCAACTTGCAGTCATTCCCACGGAATGCCATTTAAACTGCAACAAACTATTAATCATTTCCCGTCGAAAAAGCTGCCATTAAATGAACCGTGTCGCAATGGTGCACTTTAATACCCAATTAGCCAGCCGTCTAGGGCCTTGGATGTCTGCAGAGTTAGTTCTCTGCTGTTGGCGCAGGGAACACAGGAAAGCTTTGTGGAGGAATTTGCAAATTAAACAGAGGCAGCCGAGGTGGATGATCGAAAGCTGGGGGCTGATGGGTAGGCTAACAGTCCTCTAGCCACGCTAGGGCCATGGGAGCAGTCAAAGTCTGTCTGTCTCTGGTGGGCTGGAAGGATTTCATTGCAGTGATCTCTAGAGTGGTCTTGATAGCATCACCATATTGCGCGTTCAGAGAGGAAATATGGGCCTAGTTGAACTGCACCATGTCTTATACCCCTCATATCCTTCCCTGCATGATCTCGGAGACCAGATCCAAATTTGCACTTCAAGAACTCCTTTAAGGTGTCCCTCTGGGCACAACATTAATTGTAAATGTGAAGGAATAGAATTCTGCTAAGTTCGTTTTGTTTTATAACCATTAGCATCTGTTTTAGCAATCCTTCCTAAATATTTTGCTCCTGCTTGTTCCAATTTTTTTAGAGGCCATCTACGACTGTGCATCACTGTACTCCAGAAACTACAAGATCTCAGGAGAGTACAAACTTCCTGCTGATGACTACCTGGGCACACCTGAACTGGACGTGAGTCAAAAAAATGAGAAATACATCGAACGTAATCCACCGTAACCTCCAAAGATATTCCTTTGACAAACTTCCCCAAACTAATTGTTCTATTTGCTCATTGCCTCTGTAGGTGTTCTGTGACATGGAGACCAATGGAGGAGGTTGGACTGTCATCCAGAGACGCAAGGTGGGCCTGAGCAGCTTCAACCGTGACTGGAAGCAGTACAAGAAGGGATTCGGCACCATCCGTGGGGACTTCTGGCTGGGCAATGAGAACATCTTCCGCATGACCCGCCAGCCTACCGTGCTGAGGATAGAGATGGAGGTAAGGGAATGGGAAGAATGCCCAAACACATTCTTCTATAGACGACAAGGAATGTAGGGTACTAGACAGTGGGAGCCAAAGTATACTGGACATGCAGGACATCCAAGGTCAGAGAGTTCAACAGGATAGAATGGGGAAGCAATGAATAAACCCTCAAATGATGGTATTCAAATGCAGGATTTAGGAGAAAGCGTAAAGAGCTGACTGGCATATCTGCGAATGTGGAAAATAAACACAGGTATAATCTTGAGATCACAGGGAGCTATTACAAGGTCCAGTGGGAGCATTGTTAGTGCTTCAAATTACTTGCACATTTCTCATAGGCTGAGATAGTACCTTTGAGGAATATTAAATCAAAGTTCAGACAAGCTCTTGGATGAATCTTACGACAACATTTTCCAACTTGCAGGACTGGGAGGGAGAGACTCGTTATGCTGAATACGGCTTCTTCACCATCAGCAACGAGTTGAACAGCTACAAGCTTCTCCTTGCCAACTACAGCGGTAATGCCGGAGACTCAATGCGCTACCACAACAACACCAACTTCAGCACAAAGGACAAGGACAATGACAAGTGTGTGGATGACTGCGCTGCACTTCGCAAGGGTAAGCTCGGAAAGTTCAGAAAGGGCATGCAGTCTAAGCCCTTGAACCATCACAAAATCAGGGCCTGCAGATGCCTGGCTAGCTTCTCATACTCTTTTGTCCTCTCTCCCTCCTTAGGTGGCTACTGGTACAACTGCTGCACAGACTCCAACCCCAATGGCATGTACTACCGCTTCGGTAAGCACAACAAGCAGAGCACGGATGGCATCACCTGGTACGGCTGGCATGGACCCAGCTACTCCCTGAAGCGCATGGAGATGAAGATCAGACCTCAGGGATTCATGCCCTAAAAGACTTTAACCAACGAAGTAAACATCTTCGTTAACACAATGCTTATGTCAAGGGATTTCTTCAAAACCTGGGTAACAGAGTTTAAAACCAAACATGCCGCTTTTATTCCATTTCTGGGATGTTCTTTTTCATGCTGTTGATTGCAGTATTTGTGGATTTGCCTGGATGTGTGATGGACCACGTTTGATTGTAAATGATAAGTGATGATTTGTATTTATCTTTAAATGTATGAAATTGTTTAAGCTTTTATGAAAGCATTTTTTACCACTGTTTGTTAGAAGGTGAGTTTTTGCCTTGTGTTTATTGTATTTGTGTCTGTTTGTTTGTTCATTTGTTTTAAAGCAATTAGGTTGTATTCCTCAAACTAAGCCATGTTCAGAAGCCACCATTATTATTAAGCCTCTTTGTTCAGTTAGAGCAGGAACGACCAACCTTTGACTGACAGGTACAGGACAGATTTTATTTTGTTTAAAAGTGCAAATGTAGATGAATGAAAATGACATTTGTAAAATGTGTACAGCTCTTTATAGTATCCTAATGGATGACAAATCTAAAATAAAACTGTATTTTTAAAAATCAGTGTCTCTGTCTCTGTTTTAAAATAAAAACACCACTTCCACACACCACCTGCAATTAAAGTCCAGCAGGTAACCATTAAATACTTCCTTCTCTATGAAATGAGTGGCTTAAGGGTTTCTTGGCTTTTGTCATCCTATGGACACTCTTTGGTACACAGCAGGTGACTGACTAAATCAAGGTCAGGCTGTTATCTTGTCCCCATTGCCAAGTAGCTGTAGCTGAAGCTGGCATTCAATGTGAAAATCACACGGCAAATTCCCATGGCAGTTGACATGAGTAGACCCTTTTGTGTCACCCTTCTGTCAGAAGAGTGCAAACCCCACAAAGGCATTGCTGAGAGGTCACATGCAAATGGGAAGAATTTTAATACTGTTTGCTCTTGAGTGGCGGACAAGAATGAGATGCACGCCATCAAAGAGAGTTAAGCAGCAGCTATGAGCCTTGGTCGGAGATTTTGTTCAAAGATCTCCATTCTGAATGACACCTTTAGAGAATACCTCCACGGTGAGCATCTCGAGTTTGATGAAAGCCAGACACATCCTCAGTGGAAATATCTCTTAAATGTGGCAAGAGAATATTCATCATTTACAATAGCCCAGGGCTCTTAGCCAGAGGGGGAAAAAATCCTTAATTCCTCATATGTCGATAAAAAAATCCCACATATTCATGTGCTAAGGAGAAATACACCTCAGGACAATGCATTCACGTAGACATTGAGTGGACAGTGACTGAATTAATTTGAAACCGACACCAATGGCTTTCTCCAGAGGTGCTTCTTCTACGTCAAAAGATCTCTCTCCACAAGGCTATGTGGATGCCTCTGGAGAAAATGGTTTCTCCAGAGGCATACAGGGCCTTGGAGGTAAATGGTCTAAGGCTGCAAAAGCAGGAACTTTGTGGCCTTCTTTGACCTTTCAGTGCTGTGCATGTTTGCGCTGACTTCCTGCCCTCTGTTGGCTCATTGCTCCACTCCATTCATCATCATGCTGAAAGACCTTCACGCAAGTCTGCATAATGGGGAACCACGGCGACCCACCCAATACCTCTGTCATTAATTCAGCTCTAATTCGGATCTTGGCTTTGCCTTCATTTTAGTTGTAAAATATCCATCTTGAAAGCGTAGACGGGAAAAATCACTTTGCAGTCGAGCAATCACTCCAATCATTTCATAGCTATTTTGAGACGCAGTTAAGCAGAAAGAATGCACTTATAAAATGCAACAAAACGTGCGTGAGGCCAAGTTCAATGTGTTTACTGTTTAGGCGAGCTCAGCTATCTGGAGATGCAATTAAACGCCGGCACAATTGAGCATTCATCCATCTAGCGGCTTTCAACTGATGCCATGAGAAAGAAATTGTGACAATTAAGCCATTTGTTTGATGCTAATTGATGGGGCATCTGTGGCCAAAACAAGAGTGTGAGATGATGTGATACTGAATGCGAAAACCAGTAGTAAATATTTACCGAGCTAGAGTGCGTGGGATGACCTAAAGGGGAAGGACATTAACAAGACAAACAATGAAGAATCAGGTTTAGTCATTAGCATATTATTTTAGCCAAAATCCTTTTGTCACACCTCATTTCACCTATGGTGGCTCATTTAGCTTCTGGGCATCTTGTGTATGAGGATTCATGCTGTAATTAGAACGCAGAAATGCTCAGAGTATTTCAGCAGGCTTTCTGTGGGAGTTCAATGTGCTTGGTCAGATAAATAACTACAGCCCAGCAGCCACGCTTTCAACTGAACTTGCACAGGGATGAGGCAGAGGAATTTGAAAGAGCTACACCTGTGACATGGACGGAACAAAGCTGTCTCCTCTCTGCATTTTTTTGTTGCTTGTTTGTCATGCTTTGTCTTGTCAAGCAGACTCAAATAAAACCAAATCAGTACAACCTCCCCCAGCATGAATACCTTAAACTTGGACATCTTCATGCAACCCGCAGATGAAGGCTGTGTTGACAGGCATGGATAAGGAAAAACATTTTAAACTACTGAAATGTTAAAGAGCCCGCAGGCCCTCTGCAAGACACAATTGTTACAGTGGGCATACTTCAGTGCATTACTCTGCATGGGCTCCCACATCCAAACTCCTAAAGTTGACAGACAGAACTGGACACCTTCCAATTCCAGCTCTCCTGCAGCATATATATGCACGATTGCTGAAGGGGGTTGAGCAGCATAAGGCCCATCAGGAGATAGCTTGGATGCAGTATAAAACAGCCCTGAGAGTCTTTTAGAGCACTATACCTCTCAGCATACCAACGTTTATTTGAAATTCCATTTCATGGTGCCGGGGCAATGATTTGGAGATGCATTTACTATAAACAGATGGGAGTGGACAGGGGGGGGATATACACCAGCAAAGCCCAAGCCAGGCTAATGCATCAGCGCCGAAGTCCTAGGCCGCATATTTAAGCTGTAAATAAAGCGTTTAACAGTGCTTTAGAATACCAGCCCAGCTCCTTCCAGACGAAAATCAAAACCTTCTGCCTGAATAAAAGAGATTCACTTCAATAAGGGGGGAAAAAAAGGGGTCATAAAATCATCACAGATTCGTTTTAAGAGGATTGAGTCTAATGAACGTGCCTCATTTAATGGCCAGCCAATATCCCTCTGAAAGAATAAAATAGGCAACTGCTACCCCGTGAACTCGCCCCAAATTTGTTAACAGCATTTGGCAGCCCACTACGCTAAAAGCCACTGTTATGACAAATTCAATCCACTGCCAACAGAAGCGAGAGGGGAAACGCTCAGGTGACCCACGTCTCGGGGTCTTTCGATCAGTCTCCGTCCCCGCATAAAGTCTCCCGCCTTCCGTGTGCTGGGGTCAATATTACCCAGCTATAAGCCAACCACCCATCTGTTTACACCATCACAGCTCTCTTCGTGCTCTGGCCCAATGGTCCGGGAGGCTCAACACACGGCCCCCACTTCGATCAGTCCAACCTTTCTTCATTCCTGGATAGCCCGTGACTTTCTCATACACTGCTCAATGGCTTGGCATCTGGAGAAGGTGTGGAGACTTACGGAGAAATTGGTCTCACTTCCCTTCTTGCTACTGGGTAGAGAATGCGGGAATGTGCGTATCTGTAACGGATGTTCCGATTGACGAGAAATCACCAGATGGTGAGTGTCCGTATCAAACGCTGATTCATGGGAAATGTGAGTCAGAAATGTTATTCCCTCATTCATTCATTCAGATGCTAGTAAAATATGTCATTCAGAAGGTGTTTAAAAAAAAAAAAAAATATACACACTCTTCTACTAATACCAATACCGGTCTTAGGAAGTTAGACCACAGAATACTAGCAGAAAGTTGAATAAGAAAGCTCTTTGTAAAAATTGTTTCACCAAATGAAATCATTATACAACGTACGTTCTACAACCATACTCAAACCTGACACTTGCTAATATACAAAACGTCAGTCTTCCTTGAATAGACGACTGTTGCCGGAAAACTGAGAGGGTCATCTAAGAAGTATTTATCATGGAATCACGAGATTCTGTCATTAGGAGTGGAACATCCTCTTAAAGGTTTCCACAGTGACGACAAAGAGGGATTGAACAAATCACTATACAAGTCTTAAAATCAGAATGCCTTTCTCGGCTCCATCTCTGTGACATTTCATCTCTAACTAAGTAATCCTTAAAATGCACTCAAGCTTGACTTACATCAACACAAGAATTTTGGGATCAGAGAACTGGAAAGAAAGGGACCCAAAAAGAGACACAGAATGGGAGGGCTCAGCAGCTTGGGAGCCTTTCTAATCATCAGATGACATCAGCTCAATCTACCACAGAAGCCAGAGCAGCGCCCCGACATCTGATTACAGGGGACTCCAATGTGGAGCGTCTGGCTCGTGTTTATATTCATTCAGTATATATGACGTGGGGCCCTTCTGCACAGTGTGTGTGTGTGTGTGTGCATATATGTGTGTGTGTTTGGGGTGGGGGGGGGGGGCTTTCAGAAGAGAGGTGAGAACCAGATGGACGGTCTGAAAATGTTGCGCCAACTGGCTCGCAAGAGGAGGGCTTGATGAAATTGAAAACAGGCTTTCCCTGGGTAAGCTTGGCCCAACCGGAGACACTCACACTCACACACACACACACACACACACACACACACACACACACACACACACACACACACACACACACACACACACACACACAATGGATGAAAAGAGGCACAGGTCCCACCGTGGGCCTGCGAAACAGATCTCTTTGTGCACGGCAAAGAGGTGAAATGGAAGCCAGAGGGAGGAGGGTATGGAAAGGATGACTGGGAGCCGGAGACATGGAGGTGCCACCTAAACAGGTAGTCAGACGGTCGCCAGAGCAACAGCCTCGGCCCTATCCCCTCGACTACCCCAGCGCCTCATAAAATCAAAGCTTCAGATGATGGGTCAAGACCCCCCTCGCCCCCCCCCCCCCCCCATGAAAAACAATTTAACTCGAGACGCACTGACATGCGGTCAAGAAATTATCACTGGCTGGAAATTAAGTGCAAAAAGATTTGGAGGTTTTGGTGTACAGAGGAGGTCAGCGCGTAAAATGTGTTATATAGGGCAATTTTGTCTAAAGTGTTTCTCCTGGCTGGGGAGAAGCAATCTTTCCACTCACTGTGAAGGCCACCAGCACAAGGCCAAAGATTAATCAGACCACCCTTTATATAATACCATGCTAAATGACGCAGCTTTAACTGGCGAGTGAAACATTTGCTTATTTACAGAGCATTTGCTTATTCACATGTGATACTTTAATTAGGAAAAATCCACTATACTAGTGGACAACATCAAGATCCTTTGCAGTCAATTCCTTCCTCACATACTGAGCACTCCAAAAGGGAATGCACTACAAACCGCAGTACACTACTACTGTACACCAACGGCACCATCTCAGGGAAACACATTAGCAGATGCATCTGTGGTGTGTCAATGCGTGATCTCTGCACGCTGTCTGAAACCTCCACCCTAAATGGAAATACGGAGGATGTAGTAGAGTTATGTAATCCGCTCACTGGCAATGTTTACACTTCTTTGCCATGGCGAAATGAAATGACCTCTGCTTTGGCCTGACTCAGAAGGGGTCTAAGTACCTGACCACCTGGAAGCTCTGGTCCAAAACCATGACTGACATCCCACCTAAACATTTGCCGTGGCAGCAAGTCAAAAACCTCGTAAAGCGCTCTGTTTGCCAAATTAGAACTACCTCGTCAAATGTACAAACCAGAAACAATGGAATCCCCCAGGATGGCTCAACAAAAAAAACACAAAGCACTGGCGGAACGCAGAGGAATTTCATATTTTCCATGACTTCAGGGACATTTTCCACCCACTCCAAAAAACCATGTAGAAATTTCCATTATCACGAGTGGTGGTGGTTAAAATATGCATATGGGTCTGAGGAGCGCTGAAGCAGTGAGACGGCGGGGGATGGCGGGGCCTCTCTTACCTGATGAGGGACTCTAGAATGAGGGGTGAAGGACCCTTCTGGAACTCCAGCTCTTTGTAGTGCAGGGCTTTGGCGTAGGCGCGACACTTAGCCGCCCTCTCCCCCAGCAGCACGATGCCGTTGTCATCTCTCAGTGGCAGAGGACCCTGGGAAATGGCACAAAACAAATGCAGATGGGAAAACAAGCGTGTGTTTTTTGAGCAGCGTTTGTCCTCTTCCGAAAAAGTACAAACTCTGTCACGGACGGGTCGTGACATTTTCTAGAATATTTACGAGAACTTTTTTTGGATAAGAGCAAGACTTGACAGGCACACGATGTGGCTAATAAGCACCGCTACGCATAACAAATGTTCTCAAAAAGAAAAAGTCAGGGGGATCCCATAGACCTGGTCCCTCCTTGGCAAAGGGGTAGGCTGAATAAACAGCTCATTTTACCCAACTTTAATTTGCATTAAATCTCAAGGTGCTTAGGATGTGCTTTAGTTTCAACATAAGCTCCGCAGAACAAATAAGTTGGCAGAGGCCAACTGGGAAAATAAGCGTGTCAGCTGCAAACCATTTTCCTCCTCTTCCTCTAGAAAGTATTAAATTCATTTCAAATGGGTCTTTACCCACGGATACTGCAACCGAGTTCGCTCTAAATTCTGTTTAATAATGTGGTGGTTTGAACGCTCTCCCCTGTTTCCAAAGGCCTCTCGACAGCAGTCTTTTCAATTAGCAGAAATGCAAACAAAAGGAAGGCAAAATTAGAAGGTTGAAGAATCCTCAATCATTCTAAGTGGATGAATTTATGGTAAAAGTGGTAACCCCTACATGTTCAAATAGCACTTTCTGCTTCCAAAGCATTTGAGGAACTCTAAAGGCCTGCAGATGCTATAATTTACATTACTTTTCAACTCTAAAAATAACTTTTCTTCTGTCAATTGAAGGAGAGCATGAGACTGTGTAAATTTATGTTGCAATGTGAGAATTTGGCAATTTTGAATGTTCATTTTGACTTTGTAGTGACCTTGGTGATACTGATCCTGAATGTATGTGCACATTAATTAAGTAACAGGATGGTGAAATGGAGATGGGATTTGTGAGTGTGTGTGTGTGTGTGTGCGTGTGTGTGTGTGTGTGTGTGTGTGTGTGTACGTGTGTGTGTGTGTGTGTGTCTGTCTATGCGTGTGTGTGCTTGTGTGTGTGTGTGTGTGTGTGTGTGTGTGTGTCCAGCGTACTGTATATGGCCGTCTCTAACCTTGTCGCTGTGCTCCATGAACTCGGCCAGGTTGAGGAGGGTCTGCGTGACCTCGGCGATGTCCTGCGAGGTGAGGGCCAGCTCGATGCTGCGGATCAGCTCGTCCTGCTGGTCCTCACTCAGCTCTGACCAGCACGACAGGAAGGCCGCGTTGAACAGGTCCCTACGACAACAATCACACCAACGAGTTTGAGGCGGCTTTTGAGAAAAAGGAATAGCCGGCTACAAAACTAAGCTGGAAGGCCATGAATATCATGGTAGTTTAAAAACCTATAGGTAGACCTGACTTCACAAGTATTAGTAGCCCCCGTGTTCATGAACCCAGAGTGTAGTGCTGTATCTGTCTGGCTGCTTTACGTGAAAGCATCTGCAGTACCGTATGTGAAAAATCACCAGAATGTTCCTTTAATGATGAGTAGAAAAGACAGACAAGATCCAAATGAAAAATTGCTGAGTTACTTAACTTGCCTTCAATAGTGACTGAATGTTCAAAAACAGATCTAAAGCTGAAGGCTTGTTTAAAAAAAATATCTACAGATGTTTCCATCTGCCATGTGAGTGGAAATGTGGGATAAATAAAGCAACAATAAAATCGGGGGATCCAATAGATGGCGTGAGGATCTTGAAAAAGGCTCCCAGGGGTGGATAATAACAGTAGCGAAAAAACAAAAAGGACACAGAGGGAAGGAATGGAGCTGGAGGTGGAGGGGGTCTGGGATTCTGTTATGAAACAGACGTACAGAATGGCAGCGCCGCACAGAAAAAGACACAGAGACAGTCACAAGACAGTCACAAGACACAGAAACAGACGGACACAGAGACAGACAGACAGGCAGGCAGGCAGGCAGACAGACAGACAGATGGACAGACAGTGAGGGGGATGCTGATGGTTGCGGTGCTGGAGGAGGAGCTTCACCTGGCGAGGGGGATGTAGGTCTGCGCCAGGGACCAGCAGGACCGCAGGGCGGGCGAGGACGACTCCTTCAGCAGCACCACGCTCAGACGTCGCAGCCACTCCAGCCAGTCGTCCTTCGACACCTTCCTGGCAGCGCCCCACGCCTGAGACGCCGCCACACACACACACACACACACACACACACACACACACACACACACACACACACACACACACACACACACACACACACACACACACACACACACACACACACACACACACACACACACACACACACACACACACACACACACACACACACACACACACACACACACACACACACACACACACACACACACACACACACACACACAATTACCATCATTATCCACAGTGCCTAAGCCAAGAGGCCACATCGCCTCTTGCGGTGGCCATGACACCTCTTCTGGATGGAGCACAGCCTACAGAAGCAGCAAATGGAGATATAACAAAGGACAAGTGAAGAAAAGAGAGACAGGCAGACAGACAGAGAGAGACAGACAAAGAGAAAGAGAAACTCAGCAGATTCCCCAGCGCTCTCCCTCTGCCCATAACCCGAGAGAGTTATATGCGACCTGACAACCACAGTCAATGGATTTGGACCAGAGAGGACGGAGGGGAAGGAGCGTTGGACGTGGAACGGTAGACGGACGGATGAGCGGCCGGACAGACGAGTCTGGGCCGCCTCACGTGGCCCCATAACTTTAGGTGAGGACTAAAGCAGTCGCCGCGGCGGCGGGTGAGACGTGAGGGATAGGGGACCAGCGGGAACGCAGCACACGGCTCACATGACTGGAGACTGGAGACTTGGCACTGCGAGTGACCGACTGCACCCGCAGGTGGGTTGAAGCGGTGGTGGCGGCGGTGGTGGTGGGTGGTGGGTCGTCATGTGGAGGATGGAAAGACCTGCCACACGTGTGAATCCATCACACGTGCTCTCTGGCGTGCAGAAACACACACACACACACACACACACACACACACACACACACACACGCACACACCCACAAGATGAGAGAGACCACAGTGCCGGGTGCATTATGCCTCAGTGGGGATCCGTTGGCCCCTTCCTCACGCCTCGTTTGGCCCCTTCCAGTGAGCTGCGGGGGCAATCGCTCATAAAAGCTCGGATTCGCCTCCCAATCCTCACTTGGTCGATTCGTGGACCGCCGCCACTGTTTGTCTGGGCACCGCTCTCCCCTGTCTACAACACACTGCCCCGCGCAGAGCCAAGGAACCTTTTAATTATAATATCTTAAACTGATGGCTCTCTCAATGCATCTGCTCCTGAGCTAGGGTTTCAACCCCTAAAGCAAACCCTCTTTTTTCTTTTTCCAGGGAGGGATTTTCACAGGGTATTGATGATGTTGACGGCACCCACTTTGCAAGAATTCCATTTGTTACGAAGCAAATGCACTGTCCAAGCGGCTCTAGAGTTACAAACGGCACTTAAAAAAGACAGCTTAGCTGGTAGAACTCCACGGAACAGGGTGTTCCGAGTTTACTTGCGTGTGTCGTGCGGGGCTTGAAACATGGCTCTTAACGCTGAGTGCTTCTGAGAGTAACAGGAGCAGGAGTTTGTACAAGCGAGCCAGATAAGTCCAGATAAGCCCGCTGTTGAAATTGGTGGCCCGTCAACAGGGCTCTTGCCAGACCCAATCCAAGGTGGGCAGGGGAGTGAAAATAAACGTCTGTCAGAACCACTAAAGGAGAACACAGCGCAGTGGTGTGCCTAAGCCACAGGTCCTTCCACAATGATTACATGGGCTTTCACCCCCTGTCCTCACCCAATCCTTCACTGCTCCCTTCAAACCCACTCCAGGTCCCTTTCTCAGCGACAGCGGAGGATGACAAACAGCTCGTAATTAACTACACAAGACGCTTTTCTTCATCAGGGACCTACTAAACAAGAGAGCGTTCCGCGCAACTTAAGAGCTGGGGCCCAGGCCAGACGATGTCACTGACCAAGACGGAGGCTGGGGTCGGCCTACAACAGCCCTGCTCTCATTTATGGAGTTAAGGAGCCTCTAATGGTGTGGCAGCAAATGAAAAGAAACTGGTGCCGGACTCAATGTTCCCACAGACTTCAGTTCTAATGAAAGTGGAATGTGAACAAAATGAATGTTTACAAAAGGGAATGAACTTGGACGGAGGTAGAGAGAGAGGTAAGGGAAAAACAGTGAGAAGTGATAGAGGAGATAGAAATAGAGATGCAACAGACAGACAGACAGACAGACAAAGGTGGGGACAGGAAGAGTTGGGTTGGGGAAAAAAAATTGATGAATGAGGAGTGAGAGAGAGGAGGAAATAAACAGAACTAGAGGTCTAAAGACAGGAGAAAGAATTTGTGGGAAACGGATAGTCAGCCTGAGAAACAGAGAGGGGAGAGCAAAGTAGATCACAGCTGGGCTGGACTGAAACACAGAGAGAGAGAGAAAGAAAGAGAGAGCAAGAGAGAGAGAGAAAGAAAGAAAGAGAGAAAGAAAGAGAGAGCAAGAGAGAGAGAGAGACCACCACCATCCCTTCTGATGTACCTGATATACTTTGTAAGTACCCAAACAAACCCTTAAACAATATCATATATCTATATGGTCATGCCAATAAAGTGTCTACAAGACAGAGAGACAGAAAGAGACGGAGAAGAGATAGAAAGAGACAGAGAGAGACAAAGAGAGACAGAGAGAGACAGAAAGAGACGGAGAAAGAGAGGCTTCTCCTGACGGCGCGCACCTTCTGCAGGGCGGTGGTGCTGACGTGCAGCTTCTTCATGGGGCCCGACTCCACCGGGCCGCTGACCAGCGCGTCACCCTGGTTCCCCCGCAGCTGCCGGTGGTGGAAGATCAGCGGGTCCTCCTCCTCCTCCGCCAGAGTGTACCCCTGAAAAGAGCCAGCAACAGCAAACAAATGAGTAAATAAAATCAAATGCAGTCGCAAGAGACCTGTCCGTCAGGTCGGGCCAGCGGCCCCCACACATGCAGTCCATTACGGAGGCTTAATTAGAGCGGACCTGTAGCGTGGCTCACATAAATGAGAAAACCTGCGTTGGGGGACCAAGCCAAATCCCAACAAGCGCTCTTTTGTTCCAGCCAGTCCATGGAGATGAGATAAACCTGGGCCACATGATTTTTTTTCATTTCTTATTTAGAAAAAAGAAAGTAAAAAAAAAAAAAAAAACACCAAAAAACACCACCATCCACTCCTGACTTTTCCGTCTTCCCCGAAATGACGAAAGGGGAGAATTGCCGTAAGCGGGTCAACTACGTTATGTGCTCGTTGTGTTTGTTTTTGTGCGATGGCTGTCTTGACAGTGAAGGGTGGGAAGTATCATGTCCAGAGTGCGAGAAGATTAAATGGCTCTCGGGTTGGAACTGGAGGCTGTGTGTTTGGGCCAGGATGTGTGGGTTGGCGCGTCGGGGAAACGGGTCGGTGACTAACGTAACGGGAGAAGCCGAGGACCTCCACCTGCACTGTGCACACAAGAGCCTGTTTGTTTCAGGGTGTAGGAAGCCCTCTCCTTTCAGCAGACGTGGATGACATCAGTGGCACTCCACTCCACACACCGATTTGTCTCTTTTCCCTCTTATAATATGAAGAACGCCAGAGAGGGGGGCTGACTTGGAGCTTTGCCAAGATGGACAGATGTGGGAGAAAGGAGTGAGAGAAAGAAAGAGGAGGAAAGAGAGAGAAAAAGACGGCAGGGACACTGACCTTGACGATCCGGCAGATGAGAACGTCGTAACGTTGATGGTTGATCCTGTGCTTCAGCATCACCTTATTCACCATGGGGATGAATATCTGGTACTGAGGGTCACAACAAACCAGAGACAGAGAGAGAGGGGGAGAGAGAGAGAGAGAGGGAGAGAGAGAGAGAGCATTATTTTGAGTTGATGTATGTGTGACGTAATGGACACCTTTTAATCCACAGTTAGCCTTCTGAGATTTCTTCCTGGCTTTGCCATGTGAATGCATCAATGTGTTAATCAACCACGGATGTTGTACACTTACAGATTATGTGTGTGTAAGCTTGAGCGTTTATGTGAGTTTGCTTGCGTGAGTGTATGTGTATGCTCATACGTGTCTGAGAATGCTTACGTGAGTACATTTGCATGCTTACGTGTGTAATTGTGTAAGTGTGTGTGTGTATGTCTGCTTGTCTGCTTGTGTGTGTGTGTGTGTGTGTGTGTGCTGTTCCTGCCTCCCATGTGAGTGTGTGCAGCACATGGCATGGAGCATGTGTACCCGATCCCAAATGACAGACTAGCCGTGTTCTGACAGAGGCCAATGGCCCGCTCCCGACCCCGCCCCCCCCCCCCCCCCATTTCATCTCGGGCTGCTGCTTTCATGTCTGAGGCCAGACGGCTTAAATTGAGCCCTGGTGGTTTGGGACTTCTAAGGAGGGGGGTGGGGGGGGGGGTAGATGGAGAATAGGGGGGGTGGCAACTGATGACTTCATCTCTCCCCTCTTTCTCTGCCTTTCTCCCCCCCACACCACCACTCTTTCCTTCACACACTTTCTCTTTCTCCCCTTCTTGCTCCCTCTTTCTCTCGCTCTCTCTCTCATTATCCTCCTCCATCCTCTGTTCCCCCCCCCCCCCCCCCCCCGCCCTGCCCTGCTCCATTACGTCAGTGCCTCGTGCGTGGGTGCATTTGAAGGGAAGGCAGGACAGGAAGTTCCTCAGCAGGGGGCAGGTAACCTCAGCATCACCACAACACAGCCCTCAGGGCGTGCGCTTCAGGTTCCACCCCCCCCCCACACACACACACACACACCCCTCTGGAAAGTGCACTGGCCCCTAGCCTGGCGGTGAGAACATGCCGAAATGGTGGCAAAGCGTGACCAGACAACACCTCGGAGACGCACCTTTTTGCCAAGCTGGAAGACCAGCGAGGACAGTGTGTCCATGCCCGTGGACCGCAGCTCGGGGGTGCCGTCCAAGGTGCGGACTATCGGGTGGATGATGCGAGAGGCGTAATCGGTGAAGTCGAGGGACTCGGTGAGCCTGTCCAAGGTCTCCAAGGCAACCCTGCGGGGTAAGCACAGAGGGGGGAAAACACCCAAACCAAAATGGCATAAGAAAGCAGTTTCCACTTTCAAAACACATAATTTTCACTTTTATTTTCAAACAAACAAAAATAAACACAAAACTAAATTCAGTGGGTAAAAAGGCATAAACGCTAGGTCATTTCAAGAGTGTTTTCCTTGGTGGGCCAAGGGAATTTTACTCGCTATCACCACCACATGCTAGCCCGTGGGGATCGAGGCCAAGGAACACTATAAAACTGCTTTTGGGGGACAAATAAAACCATGCTAAATGAAAATCGCGCCGACCAGCGAAACAAAAACAGCTACTGACGCTTAGTCAGAGGCCACGTGGAAAAAGCTCACACAAGCACTAGGTGGCACTCAGTAGGCAGTCCTAACTACTCATCAGGGCATGATGACTGACGACGATAACCGCCACCCAACCCGGTGCCTGTTTTGGAAAACGTTTCTGTTTTTTTCTTCTCTCTCCCCCTCCCAAATAGATTTAACACATTTTGCTGTTAAAAAAGCGAAAAAGAAAAACACACTTGCCAGGATCAAACCAGACTCCTGTCTGTGCAACGTGTTTTTGCTGGGAGTAGGGTACAATACATTGGAGCCGACAGATGAGGAGCCAGAAGGGATCTGCTCCGCGCATTAGAGACGTGATCAGACCCGCGCCCTCTCCCGCAAACCCCCCCCCCCCCCTTTTCCTGACACTGGAGGAGGCACGTCACATGAGCCTGGCTCCCGTCAATCAGCACCTCGATCGATTTCGGCGCGCTCGCTAGCTCCCGGCCGCACCGCGCTGAAACGCGACTCTGCGTAAACTCAAGAGCGAAAAGCGATCGTCACTGACCAAAGCCTAAAAGACCCAACGGGGCCTGCATCGCACCGGCGGATTTGGAGAGCGCCTTGGCATAGCCGCGTTGCGTCTGTGTTGATTGGCATGCCTCACAACTGTCTGGAAGGAAAGACTGCAGTCTGTCTGCAGAATCTTACATTTATTGAGTGCAATGAAGTGGGCAAAAAAAAAACATTCATAAGGGTTGATTTAATTTAGACAGAGCGATCCTGTCGTGAAAGTGAGTGAGTAACGGCCTTCTGAGATTTGTTCAGACATTTTCTCAAGAATCACCCTGCTTTCAGACCAGGAACACAATACAAGCCTTTATCATCCATCTAAACAGCTAACCAAAGACCCAGGACCTGGGAGCAGAGCAACTTAGGTAATATGTGGGAAAACGCAACAGTGATGTCCTCACTGTCTACAGGGACTGGTCATAAAACTGTGTTGGAAAGTACACATACTTGCGAGCCTGTAAAGGAACATCCGGCGCATCAAACAGCTTCACTATGGGGGGCAGCAGCAGGTGGAGGTAGTCGTCCAAGTTGGCACCGAAAAGCTGGATAGCATTGAGGAGCTGCAGAGAGACAGACAGAAAAAGGCAGAAGCAACAAGTCAGAGGAAGCAAGTGTCGAGTGACCGTGGGCAGTCAGGGGAAGCTCGACAATCCCTCTTGGGCTCCTCCACAAACTCACTACCCAGGTGTGCGAGAGATAACACAGTAAAAGTTCATTTTCCCCATGACAATGAATAGCAATAATCCACCTGGTGTCATCAACACTGGCTGGAAGAACACAGCTCTGTTTATCTAACTGGGGGGGAGCATGTGGTTTTTTTGAAGATGTTCCAGTTTGCTGTGAGAGACCGGTCACAGGAAAGTCGCGAGTTGCTGGACAGGATGGCCCGGGAGGGATGACAAAGCTACGCTAATTCATTTTTTTTTTCACCGGCGCGTCTGCTGGAAGGTAGCTCAGACGGCCACTCGTCATGGCCTCCCTAAACGCTTGCCGACGCGCTGGCACGTTTCCAGACCGCCTGCCTGTTATGGTCTATCCAGATGTGGGAGCAGGGCACTCATAACTACTCGGAGTATCAGCACGCAGAGATAAAAATTTAAAAAAAAGTGGTGTGTTTTTGCCCTCTCTGTTCCCCTGATATGAGAAAAAAAAAAGTTGAATAATCGCGCCGAGTCTGCTAGATTAGCCTGCGGTGCGGCGTGTGCGAGCGGCTGATATTTTATCTGGGTCTCGGAGCGGAGCGCCATTCCCCCACTTTGACGGAACGTGATTGGGGAGCGCGAGGAGGCTACGATATTCCCATTTCGACTTTGAAGTGCAAAGCAAGAGTCTCTTCCCAAACCACAATCTAGCTCATGCCCTAAATGTGTTTTATTTTTTATTTTTTTCATGTAAAAAGCCACATCTTAATCCATGCTTCGAGGAACGCCACCGTGAAATGAGCGTTTATTTAGGCACCGCAGAGGAGGTGCAGATAACCATTTCAAAGAGTCGGGGGAAGGCAGAGATGCGAGAGGTCACCGATTTTCGACTACAAAGTATCGAGGATGGAGGCTTGAACTCCTGAAGGCATCGTGCACATGTGGTTTCTAGCACTAGCTAACATGAGCGCATCTCCTGTCAGCTCCATCCTTCCCTTGTGGGTGGGAAAGTAGTCTATTCATCGAGCAAAAACACAAACGCTCTCATTGATGGCACAGTGCTCCCTGAAGGTTTCCAGTCACTCGACAGCATCCCCTTGGCTGCAATCTCCGTACGTAATGTATTGCAGTGTTGCTGGGGTGTCTCCAAAGTGGTTTAGACAGTTTGGGTTTTGTGTTGGGGAGAACCACAAGTGTTTGCATACATTTGGTATTTTGTATTTAGTGGGAAGCACGGAAACATGTGTTTTCGGGTGAGGTTGCAAACAAAACACAATTCTTGGGTTATTACAAGGCCTCCACATAAGGTGGAAAATTATGGAGAGATGGGGAGGGGGGAACTAAATTAAGCCAGGCCTCGCACCGACTGTGTGAGAGTCATGCTTGTGTACCAATGCGCTCACTGGTCTAATTTTTTTGCGAGTGTAAAGGAACAGCAGCGACCAAACACTGAGATCACTGGACACACCTCAGGTGAACTGAGCAGCGCAGCAGTCAGGTCTACCGGTGGGTGGACAGGGAGGTCGTCCTGGATCCCAGTCCTCCAGCAATTAGGACAACACCACATACCTTACATACAGTAGGGTATGCTCACTTTGCTCTGTTGACTGGACAATTACGTCACTAAGATTCTACAATTTCACTTCAACCTATTTCAAAAGGAGTTACACAAACTGCCCAACCCGACTGCTGTATTGACGTTGTTTTTCTGACATCATGTCCCATAATACCGCAGAATCTAACACACTTATTACCGTGACTGATTGGATTTGCTAACTTAATTTGATTTACTTTACTTAACTATTGCACTATGGAAAGAGGAGAACAGGGGCATATTATACACAACACTGGCATGATGATTATTACCTGTGCCATAGATAGCCTGCGCTGGAGATAGCGCCGTTTTAACTCTGCAGTACCTCAGGGTAACTCTGCTCTCTCTCAGCTGCTAATAATTTAGGGGTGAATAAAGGAATCTATTGAGTTGGCTTACCGGAGGCACGTTTGCTTGACTAGAAAGCCTGCCCTGTTTTTCTACAAAATATACTGTGACCTTGATGCCATGGCACACAACATCTATGTTGCCAAATGCATCAAGCACCTGTTTAATATATGTGGCAGCGGACTACCCAAGAAGAACACCACAGGGGACGGTAGCCTGTGTGTGAGATAATGGCTGATGCTGTAACTGATAGGCTCAAAAGAAAGAACAGAAAACAACGTACGTCAACACCACGGCACATTTGTAGTGAAATCACCAAAAAGGACAACGCTCCAGTGAACCCAATGAATCATCGCATCATCAAGGTGATCTTAATCGTCGGAAATATGCGTTTAATTCATGTGCTGATTGGAAACATGAAGAGCTCTGGAGGCCTGTCAAGGTGAGCTGGACCCAGAGGGGCCTCCGGGCTGACCCACTAACTGGACTATGAATACAGTATGATTACAGATAAACACTGGGCACTGTCTGCTCTCTCTCCACAAAATCCGTTCTGAACTTCTTAATGACTTCATGTGCTCCTCCATGCAGGGGCTAGAGAGACAGAGATGGCGACAGTCCACGTAAACCATTACGTGATGACCCAAATAACTGGACTGTAAAGGACTGTCTGTCGGTAATTTTAGTCATCAGGGGCTGACAGACTGCATTGCCCAGGAGACTGGCCACATGGTCGTACTGCATCCCTGCACAACATCTGTCCTCTCCTTAGCATTTGTTGTTGAAAAGTTTGTTCTAATTCTGTGTGAGGCCTAGTTTCCCGAGTGTATCCAAAGAGCCAGATTTTTGTCATTTTTTTATTTTTTTTTTTAGATTATTTTTTGAGCTTTTTATGCCTTTATTTGGACAGGACAGTAGAGAGAATGACAGGAAGTGAGTGGGAGAGAGTCGGGGTGGGATCTGGAAAGGACCACGGGGCGGGAATCGAACCCGGGTCGCCAGCGTACGGTGCAGGTGCCCCAGCCAGTTGCGCCACTGCCGGGGCCCAGATTTTTGTCATTTTTGAAACTTAAAATCATTAAACACATTTGTAAAAGGCGGCAATGGGTTTTTATGATGGTGTCCAAAATCCTGAATAAACTGACAAAGCACCACGATACCTTTTAATGGTGCTGTTAAGCTCAAATTTGCTGGTATTCAAACACCTTCATTATCACGTAAACTGTCAGTGTAGCCCTTGTAAAGTCCATGACATCTGTGAGTGCTTCTGCTATTTAGCTATCATGCTTTTTGAAAATAGAGCCAAAGGGAGAGATATTTCTCAAGTTTTGGACGAGTACATCGAGGCAAAAGGTCTCGTTGTGTGGGAGTGTGTTCAGACGGGCTGTGGCTGAGAATAACAGTGGGGTGACAGCCCTCATCAACAGAAAGCCCCAAATGCAATTTTCATACACTGACTCAGTCCAAAGCGCTTGTAGTTACCTCCGCCAAGGAGGTTGTTTTCATCGGGGTTTGTTTGTTTGTCTGTTTGTCTGTTTGTTAGCAAGATAACTCAAAAAGGATTTTGATGGAATTTTCAGGAAAGATCTGAAGTGACCCAAGGCAGAAACGATTACATTTTGGGAGTGATCTTATTGCTGCACTAACATGTCCTAGTCACAACACATCTTGACGGTTCCCTTTTTTGGTACGTCTCTTTGGATAAAAGCGTTAGCTAAATGACTCAATGTAAATGTAAATGATTCTTAATTATGACTACACAAATTCTGATTACACTACATGAACTTGCATATGGCATCACATGGGCCAAATTTGATATATTTCTTATTTTCAATTATTGAAAAATATTTAAGGACCTTTCTTATGAGTATGTGAAAAATGCCATATTGCCGATTTATGATAAAATGTGTAAATTATATAGTTGTTAGTCTTTTTTAGACTTTTTTTTTCAAATGGCCACTTCAGGGGCCAAATCAGATGCGCCAAATCTGATCAGACCCCTTTGGGAATTGTTCTATCAAATGTGATGCTTTTTTTTAATTTAAGTGATGATTATGTACAGTAAGTGTACAAAAGCATACATGATCAGAGAAACATCTTTATGCACATGCAGAACTTTAAGCTTACCTTGATGGTGACGCTCCGGCCTGTGCTGTTGTCGTGCATGAAGACCCGCAGCATGTGGGGAATGAGCTGGGGCAGGTACAGCTTGAACTCCCCTCCCAGAGCAACCACTATCTGCTCGATCAACAGGATGATGGTATTCTGCATGGGGTTGTTGGGTGTCCAGTACTCCTGCGAGAACCACAACAAATCGATTCATCACACACAAAAAAAGCATATCACTATCTGCTCGATCAAAAGGATGATGGCATTCTGCATGGGATTCTTGGGTGTCCAGTACTGCTGTGAGGACCACCACAAATCGATTCATCACACACAAAAAAGCGTATCACTAAAGCAACAGTGTTGACAAAGGATTAGCACACCGTCAGGGGTATTATCTCGTCTCCCAAAACCTAATGTTTTTCACAAATTAACGATGGTACCAGAGTTTGACCCAGATTTCGGGGCTAGGACGGCCAAAGCGAGCACACTTGAGTGTTTAAAAGGGGTCGAAGTACAGCCAAAAGTCCCGTGACCAGAAGTCTACCTCATCTGGCGCGGCTGAAAGCGATCAATAAGGGGAGCCAGGTGGATTTTCTCAGAAGTGGGTCAAACTGTGCTCCTTGTGCGTGAGGAGGCCATGCAGCCGAGCACTCGGGGGCCTGGACATTTAAGTGGCTTTGCAGGCGTCCGACCGGCCTGACGCGCTCCAAAACGGGGATTAGCGTCCATCTACCTGACACCGTTTTGGAGGCGCTCGGCCTTGGGGACTTGCTGTGCCTGCCATTCGCCGGGGTCTGGTCGCAGTTAGAGGGGTGACCGCATGTGGAAAAAGTGACTGTTGCACCTCATAAATGTGGCCCACTCGGCCTTACACCGAAGAGCAGCGGCTCAACGGGGTGCCGTTTTCGGTGCCTGCGGACCCTCAAAAGCCCCAATTCCGTTGCTCTGGGAAGCATTATTAGCAGCCGGTGGCATTTCACATGCAGTCCTCATTCCCTCAATGAGTATTCCTTTTGCTGATCTGGAGGCAAGAGGTAGCGGGGAAATAGGAGGAGTAGGAGGGTGGGAAGAAGAAAGGATCTCTTTGTTTCATTACGACCAGCAAAAACACTGTTATGGCCTTCAGCAGAAGTCAACCAAGGAAGTCCAAGGCAGTGATCCCGTAAGTTGTGGGTGAGATGGGCCTATAACGTTTCATTTCCCAGCAGCCATAGCCAGGGCAGAATATTTCTGCCACAGCTGATCAATGCTCCGTTGCACATGGCAGAATCGATATCTGAAGCCTGGAGAAAACGAAATTGGGGGCACAGGGTGAGAGCGGAGGACGGGCCGGGGTTCACTTACTCTGATGAGGGTGAAGATGTCGTCCATGTAGGGGCGGATGTGGATCTTGACGAAGCATACCACCATGCCCATCTGCTGGAAGAGGAACTGTAGCGGGGAGAAACAGACAGAGAGAGAGAGAGACACATAGATAGAGAGCAGGTGAGACCAAAAGCATCCTGGAGTACTTGAAGGTCAACCTCAGTTCATGAAACCAGAACCAGAGGAGAGGTCCATGACTTCGGAGCGAGCCAGAGAACTGTGGACCACGCTCTCTGGATCTGATTTCACACTATTGGGGTCCCCAAGTTACAGGATGCACAAACACACAGCAGGGCCAGGATGCTTGGGTTTCCATGCGTGCTGACCACACTAATACAAAACAAAGGTTATTTTGGTGTCTTGGTGTTTGGTGAAATCCAAACGGAGAGCTGGCTTGGTGCTAAAACAATCATAGACGTCTGGATCAGCTACTACAGCATCAGGGATTGGATCTCAAGTTACTGACTTCACTTTAATTTAATTTGACTCCGGTTTCTATTCGATTTAATACGGTCAAAACTTGGTGAGAGCTGTGGTAAGATATCAATTTAATTGTTTACATATCTTGAATTTGGATTTGAACAAAATCCTGGTCTTAGCCATGCCAATCTTTTGAAAAACAGCAAGCATGATAGAAATAAAGAGGAAGTGGAGTCCTGTAACATTAGAGGGAATAACACAGAGACCTAATTTTGATAAGAAAACTTTTCCACACACACGGCATATTCAATACATGTTCATTACACCCATCCAACCACTTTACACCAGAGATGTGTATGTGCATGTGTGTAATGTGTGTGAGCGTGTGTGTGTGAGCGTGTGTGTGTGTGTGTGCGTGTGACGTGTTGTGTTATGTTACCTCCCGAATGCTGGCGTCACACACACGGATGACGTTGAGGAAGGTGGGCATGACCTGAGGGAGAAACTGCACACACTTGAGCCCCAGGGACTTGAAGATGAAGGTGACAGCCTGCACCACCATGGTGTGGTGGTTGGAGAGCGACGGGTCGCGCAGGATGCGCATCAGCGTCACTATGGCAACCGCTGGGTAGAACTCATCCAGCGGGAGGTTGCCCATGTTCACCAGCATCTCGCTGGTGCTGTAGTCAGCTACAGACACACACACACGCACACACACACACACACACACACACACACACACACACACACACACACACAGATATGAATAACCATTACAAAATGAATACAGAAACTATACAAACGCTGAGAAAGACAAGAACTCGCTAATCAAACCACAAATAAGGTAGCTCTGTTGTTGAACTTGACCTTGACAAATTGTGGCTGAGGGAACAGTAACCTCAAGGTTAAATGATCCCCCTGTAACCTTGAGGACTAAGGGCCGCTGAGGGTGGCTTTTTTTGTGGGGTTTTGTGTGGTTCCATTTCACAGACTGGTAAAGCAAAATGCCTCCTACAGTACACCTCGTTTACAGGGACACTCACAAGGCCGATCGAGGGAGAAAGACGGAGAGAGCGAAAGAGGAAAAAGGAAAAGAAAAGACACGGAGAGAGGAAGAGACAGAGGTCTGGAGTTTCAGTTTTCACGGTCCCCTGTGCGGTGGGAGTCAGCTGCAGCCCCATAAACCCATTGATGGCAAAAACTCCAACCTGCTCTCTCTCTCTCTCTCTCTTTTTTATCGTCTACTGTAGAGGATGGGACAGACACAACAGCTGGCGCTCCCGCCGCAGGTCTGTCCAATTCCATCACCAGAGATCTATCTGAACCCTGTCCTCCTCTCCCATGGAATAACGGTCATGTTCTATCCTGTCCAAAATCTCCGCCGCGTATTTTTCCAGCCGGTGACAGGTTTGCTCGGGTTTGTCAAATCCCCCCGGTGAAATACGTCATGGCACTAAAATCAGTTCTAATCAGAAAACGCAATCCATTTCAAGTCATGCTTTTTTCCCCCCTTCTTCTTTTTGGAAGGAAGTCCTGTTCCATTCAAGTGTACAGTTTTCCAAGCGTATCGCAAAACACAATCACATAAAAAAAGGAACTGCCAGAGTGGAAGTAGTAGCCTACATAAACACACACTCACAACTTGGCTACTGATATACATGCACACACACCTTACACAGACGGCAACCCTGACCTGGACACACACACACACACACAGACACACACATACCTTAGCTATTGATATACCTTCACACAAACCTACACAGACGGCAACCCTGACCTGGACACACACAGACACACACACACCTTAGCTACTGATACACAGACGGCAACCCTGACTCTGACCCAGACAAACAGACACACACACACAGACAGACAGACAGACAGACAGACAGACAGACAGACAAACAGACAGAGACAGACAGAACAGTACTAGGTACATTTTAAGCACACTTCAAAACAATGTTTCCAAAATATCCACATCTTCAGACATGCTATTCACGTAGCTTTGCATGTTTTTCCACATCCAAAACCTGTGCATGGAGTGCATTTCTTCATGGATTTCTTCAAGGTTAACAAACACGGAGGTATAATCACAAGGATCCTATCATTACACCCCCCCCCCCCCCCCCCCCCCACACACACACACACACACACACACACACACACACACACAGTAGTAGTAGGGAAGCAGTAAATAAGGAGGCTCCAGTACAGTCTGGCTCTATCTGTGGACCGCACATAATTTCAGGTCATGGGGGCCGTCCACTTGTGGCTTACTAATCGGCCGCACATGAGAGGGTGTTTCGGTCTAAAAGAAAACCCGCTTCCTGGGGTAGTAAACTTTAACTGGAGGGGGGGGGGGCACACGTGTGACACAACGGGGCCTGTAAACCTGTGGCGTCATCCCTACCGCCTTTCATGTGCTCCTCATACCAACAGTACACCACCCCGAAAAACATTCCTTCCTGCGACTTTGACGAGCCTCTGGGTTTTGATGTTGGGAAATACACGATGTGTCTGTGTGTCTAGTGCTGCCTGTAACTCCTGGTCTGTTCGTTCGCACGGGACCTGGGGTTCAGTGAAAGAAAAAAAAAAGGTAGGAGGCCTCGATTCCCAGCTCCTTACCTTTCACAGACCAGAGAACATTGGTCACTGGGGTGCCGTGGATGAGGGAAGATGGACAATGAGACATAGAGGCACTGACAGAAGGAAAGCTCCAAGTGGGAGCGGGAGAGAGTGCGATGAACGAGGCGATAAAGAAATAGCAGGAGATAGGAGAGAGAGACAGAGTGTGTGAGGCAGAGAAACAGGAAGACATAGATAAACAGCACCAGAAGGAGAGAGAGAGAAAATAAAGAGAAAGAGAGAGAGAGAGAGAGAATAAAGAGAGAGTCTCTTTTAAACAAATCCAAACCCCAAATAAGTACCGAGACAGCCACAGCCGCCGGGCCAAAACTACGCTGGTGGTCGGTCGCTTGGCTGGCGCGACGGCGGCGCCCCACCGCCGAACTCCGGGTCCGACCGCAGGTAAACAGCATCGGGGTGCAGGGACGCCGCTCGTGACAAGCGAGATCAGCGCGCACTTCCCGAGCGGATGATGGGACTCCCTTCAGGGTTCAGCCGCAGACAGAAGACATTTTGGAACGGGAAGGCGCAGCGCAGCGCTGCGCTCCGCGAATCCGCCAGGATAAACCCGGAGAGCTCACATAACCAGAAGTCCTTTCGATATTCTTGTTGTGGTTTGGACAATGGACATTTCCCTCGCTCTTTTACCTACTCGGTGGGAATGCTTTGCGGTTGTTCTCAATGGCTGCTGATGGGGATGAAGTGAGAAGTTGGGCCTGGCCCCTCATTTCTTTCTCTCTTTCAGTCTTCTCTCTCTCTCTGTCTCTCACTCATTCCTTCCTTTCACCCTCTTTTTGTCTCTCTCACACTCTCTCTCTCTCTCTCTCTCTTTCTCTCTATGGCTGTTAGAGTGTGGCAGAGCCGAGCGAAGACTGACATTCATCACACGGTGATGTGTGGCAGACAGACGGCAGATGTGGTCGCGGGCCTCCACAGCCACCACCGCCACCACCACCACCGCCGCTGCTCCAGACGCTGACTGACCCCCGCGCTGAAACTCCATCCCTCCGTGGGGAGAGATCTGTCGCTTCCTGTTCAGGGGCCCCAGTCTTTTTTTTTACAGGGCCACACTGCTAAAACTATTAGCGGGGCCTACGCTCTCTCTCTCTCTCTCTCTTTCTCTCTCCACTCCACATGGCCGACCGGACCAACTCAGCAACCTCCTGCGACTCCAGGACCATAGTCGACCCAATTCCATTGAAACAGTATCCCGTATTCTGAAACGGTCTGGTTGCCAAGCCGTTGGTCACAACTGGGACCCACCGGCGAAACAGGCCTTCCTTCATCTCGTGATGGGATGACTAATACATTACAGTACCCGGGGACAAAGAGAGAGAGAGAAAAAAAAAAGAAAAACAAGGCATCTTCTGACACGTATTCAGTTCAGGCATGTGTTTTCGATCAGGTGTCGTGATTAGGTTCTGGATCGGTGTTTTGGCAGACGCGCGGCTACTCGTATCTGATCCAGAGCGGAGGCCCAGAGAGCCTGTGTGTCTGGGCCTTAAGGGCAGACGAATAAACAACAAAAGTGCTCGAGCGAGCGAGCGAGCGAGGGAAACAGGGGCAGGGCGGAGGTGAGGGCGGGCGGCCTCGCTCTCCAGTGGGAAAGACAAGACTCGACCGACTGATGAGAGAGCAGCTCTGATCCAGCTGTAATCCCAGGGGCCTAGTGCGCACACATACCTGGGAGAAGTAGGGGACAGGTTTCTAAGAGCGGCTTAGGACCTGAGTGATGGCCGGGATTTCACAAGAACCTATTTGATGAGAACATTGTAACCCCATAGGTTTTGATTCGCGGAGTTAAAAAGAGGACAGGCCTTTGCTTGCCAAAGTGATTCAGTCTTTACCGGGTGCAAAGGTGCAAGATAGAGGTGTGTGGGAAAGGTTGTGGGTGTGTGCGGAACAGGCTTTGGATGTGTGTGGGACAGGTCATGTGTGGGACAGGTTTTGGGAATGTGTGGGACAGATTCTGAGTGTGTGTGTGTGTGTGGGGCCTACAAAAGGATGTCATAGAACTTACCAGAGTCTTGGCTGGATTTCGACTCTGAGAGGCTGACTGCAGAGGCGTCTCTGGATTGGTCGATCATGCCAATGTTGACCTTGTGCTTGTAGGGGTCAAGCGCTCCCAGTAACCCCAACACACGGATGGCCTGAAGGACAACACATACACCAGGGTCATCGGGGGTCAAATGTCTTATCTCTCAAGATCCTATTCAGAACTCACTCTGTATTGACACTGCTTCATTAATATGATTAGCAGAAGCATCAAAATGTCACTAAGCACCTCTCTCCTGATTCCTTGGTTCTGCTCAGTCTTCAGGAAATTCAGCAGCACCTCCAGAAGCGAGGGGTACTTCCTGTACGGCTCCACCACGTACCCGGTGCTGGCCACCTGCTGACCTAAGGTCCACAGTGCCACCTGGTGGTAGAAAACATCAACGCAACAGTTCAATTGTATGTCCCAGTTCAACCACTTCTATTTTCTAAACAAAAACAATGACCTGAGGTTAAAATAAGTGTTGTTTCAGATGTTTAAAGTAATGTCACAAAAGAGCAAGATTTCCTGCTTGAGAGAATGCAAATTAGCCTTGAGCAAAGAGATTGACTTGACAGTCACTATGTGGCTCGGGCTTCAATTACTTGGACTTCTGGTCGTTTCTCACATGACTCAAAGCCCTTAAATCACCAGGGCCTTGCAACAATGCTGATGACAATAGCAGGGTCCCAACAAAAGGATTCTGAGCACTGCTTGGAATGAGTGGACTCATATGGGGACACTGGAGAATCCTGGGTCACTGCAGTGGCAACCATTTGGACTTCCCCGGTTCCACTCTTGACAGCTTGGTGAGACCCGTGAAATACAGCGATGGTCTTTTAGCCAGTGCTTTCATACGGCGTTAGGACACTTTTAAAAAGCGGGAGAAGTAACTTACCAGCCACACAATGCTGTTTTTTCACAGAAAAATACAAAAAAAAAATAGAATTTACAACCCGAGGCACTAGGGGAAATGCAGCGCTCCAAAGAAATATGATTTAAAGAAGCGGGGGACTCTTAGGTTTCAAAATGCACTTCACACTCGCCTCGTAAAAGTCACAGAAATATCTAAATAGTGCGGTGTCGAGGAACCGGATCACAGAGCGGGGGGGTCAAGGGGGAGCATACCTGTCTCTTGGCCAGGGAGGACGAGTCCTGCAGCATGTCCATGATGATGGGGAACAGCTCATCCATCCACTTCCTCATCTCCAGCCCGCTCACCTGGTAAACACCAGAACCCAGCTCTCAGGCTCTCAGCAGGTGGACATTACACACTAAACCAGACGGCAGAGCAGTCACGTTGCATCTGCTCGTGATGTGGACGTTCTCATTTGCAGGCATTTCAAGCTGTCTAACTTACATGGTGGTCTTCCACCTTGGGTGTGCAGATGTGAATTCATTTCAATGTTACCCAGGGCATGACTAAATCTGTTAACAGATCAACCAACTTTAATAAACTGTGATACATAAATCATAAAAAGTTGAACTATACTTTTTTTTAAACTGTTCCATTTTCTTTGTGATTGTACCTAAGTGATTCTTAAAAGTGCAGTCTGTGATTTGGATTCTTAAAAGTGTGTTGGTATTTGTGCTCAAAAGCCAATCAAATGATCCCATCTCTCCCTCCTCCCTTGACTTTGAACACCAAACACACAGCTAGAAGACTTGCTGAATCTAACCTAAAGTTTATATAGGATAAGTCACACAGCCTGGCCCTTTATACACTGCACCTTTACCATCCTGTTCCACCTGTTTGTACTCTGTCCCTGAGAGCCTCCATGCCCCTGCTCCTCCTGCTCCTCCTGCTCCTCCTGCTCTCCTGCTCTGCGTCCTCAGCTCTACCTGTCTGTGCTCTGCCTCGTCACACACGCGCTCTACTCTGGCGTCTCCTGCGCTGCCTCGCCGCTGCACTGTCGGCCTCAGCAGGCCTCTAAGCCTGCGCTCCTGCTGCCGCCGGGCCGACGCCGGGGCCAAGTTCACCTGATGGAGAGCACAGCTAGTGAGGGAGTGAGGTCACACGCACACACACGTACACGCACTTTTTTTTCTCTCTCTCTCTCTCTCTCACACACACACACACACACACACACACACACACACACACACACACACACACACACACACACACACACACACACACACACACACACACACACACACACACACACACACACACACACACACACACACACACACACACACACACACACACACACACACACACACGCTCTTACAACTTCTCCCAGTTCTGCATCCAAAGGACCTGTGGAATCACTCACACACACACACACACACACATGCATGCATGCATGCATGCATGCATCCACACACAGAGGAATGTACTGTATACTGACAGCCTGATGATGTGAAAGCCCTGATCACTTACCTGAGCCAACTCCCCAATGGTGGCCAGCACGCTGATCACCACTCCTGGGTTGGGGTCTGGGTCCTTCAGCTTCAAGATGAGAGCCTGAGAGAGAGCACTGCAAGGTCACACACCAATGCCAATGCCCATACACCAATATACAACTCATACAACAGCATATTGTGCATTATACATGCATAATATTATAGAGTAATAATATTACCGTAATTTCCTAACTATTAGCCGCAGCAGCTTATACATTGATTTTGCAAAATTTCTTCAGCTATGAGGTTAATACACGGGGGAAAGTTAATATGGTTTTAATATGGTTCTGTTTCTTTTAACTTGCAGAAAACACTGTCCTGAGGCTTACTCACAATGCGGCTAATACACCGGAAATGACTGTAATCATTTAAAAAAACTTCATCTAGTCATGGTCCATGTGACTGTGATCATGTCCCTGGGTGCACACTGCGGTGGGGGGTGAGGGGGCTACCTTGAGGATGGGCTCCATGTAGGGCCGGATGAGGCGCGGGGCGTTGGACACCAGGTGGCCCAGCATGCGGGCACTCTGCTCCTTGTTGCGCCCCACGCCGCTGTGCTCCAGCTCCGTCAGGATCTAGAGAATGAGCAAAGTCAAACTAGCCTAACCACATTTCGTATAGATTCACGCTATATGAGGACAGGGGCTTAATTGTTATCCCCTTAAAATAAAATGGCAAGGTCAATATTATCCACCACATGGCATATTCTCTCTATATCAGTGTCTTTCTATATCAGGAGTTACACAATTATCATCATTCTAAAAGTGCTTGAGAGTAAGTGTCTAAAGTGATTAAGATGAAAATTCTGCCAATGAGAATCTCTACACATAGTCATCTCGTACATTTGCACTGCAGTGCTCTGAATTAAAATACTGTGGGGTGACTGCCACCTAGTGTTGGCTGGTAAGTACTGCGTGCAGGTGGGATGACTTTCAGTAGAACAGGCAACCTGGATGAGCATCTTGCGCAGGAAGGGCATGACGAAGGCGGGGTTCATGCTGCTGAGGCGACCGATGGTGCAGATGGCGAGCTCGCGGATCTCGAACACCTCGTCGTTCAGGGCCACGAACAGCGCCTGCAGGTTCTCCGCCTGCGCCAGGTGGGCGTCGAAGCGCTCGTCCAGCGAGGCCAGCACGCAGTAGCGGATGTCTGGGTCTGACGCGCACAACCGGACAAACAGGAACAGAGAGGGGTTTGTGTTGTGTAAACGTTGTGCCAGAGTAAATGCAAACATGTCTGTGTATGTCACATTGTCACAACATTAACAGATTTGGTCCCTTACACAAACAGTAGCACGCACAGTCAGCAGAACATAAACAAGACAGTATCACGTTACGCTATGCTCAGATTTCATACAAGAAACAATATTTGACATTTTGAAAAAAAAAAATATTTTATTGATCATGTCCATAACTTGGTCATATTTTAGTAATGCCCATTGATTAGTAGGATTCACTAATGTTTTTTTTTTTTTTCAATTTTCTCTTACGAACAAAGAGAAAAGTCTATGAGGGGTCAAGTATACTCTGACCAAAATTGTTTTCACATTCAACAAATGGTGCATTATTTGTCCAACACAAGTATATTTTTTTATGTTGCAGGATATAGTGTTTAGAGGGAAGAGGGTT